>NC_053022.1:63035959-63335959 GCF_003073215.2 Triticum urartu | reverse complement strand
ATCATACGTTGAGCCAAAGCGCCACATAGTTCTTTCAGGAAAAAGGGACATCCTGGGAGTGGACGGCAAGACAGACATGTCTGAAGATTATGAAAAGTTTCATGAAATTCCTCCCTTCAATGTCAAGGCTGACCCAAGCATCCTGATAACCAATGAAGATTATCCATGGTTACGGCGCAATAAGCAAATGACACAAGCGAAGAAAAAGTGAAGACTTTCTCCCGCAATAAGCAAATGCTATGTGGGTGAAATTATGATACCATCCCAACTTTCAACTTTTTCAGAGTTCATTTGAAATGCTTTCATGTCTTATGGTTCGAAACTTTGATACTTCAAAAGTGATTGTCCATTTTGTACACGAAGTGCATCAAGTTTTTGTCGTAACCCTCTCTACTTTTTGGAACATGCTATGTGGGTGAAATGATGATACCATTCCAACTTTCAACCTTTTCAGAGTTCATTTTGAAATGCTTTCCAATTTCAGAGTCATTTAGCTCAAAGAATGAATTAATAGCAAACAGAATGAACTACAAAACTTTTATGAAAATAAAAACAATCAATTAAAATATTATGTTATGATCAACTAAAATAAAACTATAATATTCTTCAATAGCAAAAAGAATATAATTTTTGTGACCTAAAATCAAACTATAAGTATTTAATTGTAAGTATAAATAAAAAATAAATAGCAAAGAAGAAAAAAAAAATCTATTTTTATAGTAAAGTTATTCATAAACTAGTGATTCACACAAATTTTATAAAATTCCAATTTAAACTATTCAAAATTTTAAAACTAATGGCACTAACAGAAAGTTTATAATTTTTTGTGACCTAAAATAAAAAAGAAATCACTAAAAAACTATAAGTATTTAGTTGTAAGTATAAATAAATAGAAAAATATTTCTATTTTTATAGTAAAGTTATTCATAAACTAGTGATTCACACAAATTTTATAAAATTCCAATATTTAAACTATTCAAAATTTAAAACTAATGGCACTAACAGAAAGTTTATAATTTTTGTGACCTAAAATCAAAAAGAAATCACTAAAAAACTATAAGTATTTAGTTGTAAGTATAAATAAAAAATAAATAAAAAATTCTATTTTTATAGTAAAGTTATTCATAAACTAGTGATTCACACAAATTTTTAAAAATTCAAATTTAAACTATTCAAAATTTAAAACTAATGGCACTAACAGAAAGTTTATAATTTTTGTGACCTAAAAGCAAAAAGAAATCACTAAAAAACTGTAAGTATTTAGTTTTAAGTAGAAATAAAAAAATAAAAAACCAAAAAAAGTAGAAATAAAAAAGAAAAAACCAAAAAATGCCACCTACTGGGCCTCCACGGCCTGAATACGACTAGAAACCCTACATGGGCCAGGATTCAGGCCCGCAGAGGCCCAATAGGCCCACAGGCAGTAGCAAGTTTAGGCCCGAAAGCCTGCATTAGAGAGGAGCTCGAATGGGAGGCACAGCAGGGCTTATAAACCAGTGCCGGCGCCCTTCCGCTAGCGATGTGGGACTAAACTTTTGGGCGCGGGCAGCACAAGGGCATTGGTCCCGGTTGGTGGCACCAACCGGGACTAAAGGGTGCATTGGTCACGGTTCGTGGCCCAACCGTGACCATTGCCCCCCTTTAGTCCCGGTTGGTGCCACCAACCGGGACCAAAGGCTTCCCGCCCTTTGGGCTGCTGAATGGCCTTTGGTCCCGGTTGGTGCACCAACCGGGACTAATGCCCACCTTTAGTCCCGGTTGTGCCACGAACCGGGACTAAAGGCTTTGCTATATAAGTTCAGACTTTGGAAATTTTCACTCCCGTCTCTCGCAGTTGCCGCCCCGACGCCGACGCCGCCAGGCTGCCCCGCCGTCGCCGTCGCCTCGCCCGTGCCCGTCGTCGCCCGCGCCCTCGCCGTCGCCCGCCGTCGCCCGCGCCCTCGCCGTCGCCCGGGCCCCTGCCCCGGCCCGCCCCTGCCCCGACGCGGCCGCCCCGGCCCGCCCCCGTCGCCGTCGCCCGCGCGCCGCCCCGGCCCGCCCTCGCCGTCGCCCGCGCCCCTGCCCCGACGCCATCCTCGCCGCCGACCTCTCCTTAGCTTGGTCCGGCCGCCGGCGCCATCCCTTTGCAAAATTTTTGTTCATAGATGATAGATGATCAAATGATGATTTTTTTGTTCATAGATGATAGATGATCAAATGATGTTTTTTTTGTTCATAGATGATCATATGATTTTTTTTAGGTTATTTTCATTTGTAGAATTTTTTTATGTATCTAGGAATATTTTTGTTTATAGATGATAGATGATCAAATGATGAATATTTTTGTTCATAGATGATAGATGATCAAATGATGATTTTTTTGTTCATAGATGATAGATGATCAAATGATGTTTTTTTTGTTCATAGATGATCATATGATTTTTTTTAGGTTATTTTCATTTGTAGAAATTTTTTATGTATCTAGGAATATTTTTGTTCATAGATGATAGAGGATATATATGATGATGATATATATGATGATGTTTTTTTTCATATATGCATTTTTTCATATATATATATGATGTTAGTGGAGAGGAAAAAGTAAAATAAGGAAAAGGAAAATAAGTAGAGAAAGAAGGAGAAGAAGAAGGAGAAGACGAGGAGAGGAAGAAAAGGAAGAGGAGAAGAAGAAAGGAATAGAGGAGAAGAAGAGAAAATTAGAATATATATTCTATTTTCTCTTTTCTCCTCTATTCCTTTCTTCTTCTCTTCTTTTTTTTCTTCATTTTTTCCTTCGACACATGGGGGGTCGAGAACGTCGGACATTCATGAGAGAGGCGAGGAAGAAGGGGAAGAAGAGGGAGAAGAAGAGGAGAGGAAGAAGAGGAAGTCTTCTCCTCTATTCTTTCTTTTCTTCTTTTTTCTTCTTCTTCTTCCTCTTTATTTTATCGGGAACGAGGGTCGTCGAGAGGTCGAGGAGCGGTAGAGGAGAAACCCTAAATAGAAAGTATCGTCGGTGTGAGATACATGTACCGTCGGTGTCGGACACTACACCCACATCCCACAAGTGGCGCGGGCTTCGACGCCCACGTCACTTGTGGGACGTGGATGTAGTGTCCGACACCTAAGGCCACATGTATCTCACACCCACGATACTTGCTATCTATTTAGGGTTTCCTCTACCGAAAAGAAGAGGAGAAATAAATAAGAAGAAGAAAAAAGAAGAAAAAGAAGAGGAGAAGAAGAAAGGAATAGTGGAGAAGAAGAGAAAATAGAATATATTCTATTTTCTCTTTTCTCCACTATTCCT
The DNA here is from genome assembly GCF_003073215.2 of Triticum urartu. Lineage (NCBI taxonomy): Eukaryota > Viridiplantae > Streptophyta > Magnoliopsida > Poales > Poaceae > Triticum > Triticum urartu. The sequence goes on along the minus strand of NC_053022.1, from coordinate 63,332,670 downwards.
TTCTTCTTCTCCTCTTTTTTTCTTCTTTTCTTCTTCTTCTTCTTCTTATTCTTCTTCTTCTTCTTATTCTTATTAGCCGGAAGTAGAGAGAGGTTTCCTAGTGTCAAAGTATTGAAGAAATCCATGCCTTCATCATTAGCCGGAAGTAACCAGGGCATGTTGGTATGAAGTTCTGCAAAGTTGTTTTGGAATGGAGTCCCGGATAGAATAATCCGCTTTTTGGTACGAATTCAGCAAAGGCCTTCCAAATAGCGATATTCGGAAGGCTCTTGCTGAACTTTGTACCAAAAAGCGAATTATCCTATCTGGGACTCCGTTCTAGAACAACTTTGAAGAGCTTCGTACCATCATGCACATGTTACTTTCGCCTAATGATGAAGACATGGTTTTGTTGAATCCTTTGACACTAGGCAACCTCCCGACCCCTCGGCGATCCTCTCGAACATGACAGGAAGAAGAGGGTCGTCTAGGGGTCGAGGGTTCCAGGGTCGTCGAGGGTTCGAGGGGTCGAGGATCGCCGAGGGGTCGAGAGAGGTTTCCTAGTGTCAAAGTATTGAAGAAATCCATGCCTTCATCATTAGCCGGAAGTAACCAGGGCATGTTGGTACGAAGTTCTGCAAAGTTGTTCTGGAATGGAGTCCCGGATAGAATAATCCGCCTTTTGGTACGAATTCAGCAAAGGCCTTCCAAATAGCGATATTCGGAAGGCTCTTTCTGAACTTTGTACCAAAAAGCAAATTATCCTATCTGGGACTCCGTTCCAGAACAACTTTAAAGAGCTTCGTACCATCATGCACATGTTACTTTCGCCTAATGATGAAGACATGGTTTTGTTGAATCCTTTGACACTAGGCTACCTCCCGACCCCTCGGCGATCCTCTTGAACATGAGAGGAAGAAGAGGGTCGTCTAGGGGTCGAGGGTTCTTCTCCTCTATTCTTTCTTCTCCTCTTATTTTTCTTCTTCTTCCTCTTTTTTTATCGGGAACGAGGGTCGTCGAGGGACATATATGTAGTGTCGTCGTTGTCGATATATACCCCCTCCCGATAGCTTACTATGATTAGGTAGCTAGTTCTACGTTTGGCACTAATATATCCATCTGTCATGTTTGAATAATAATTGCCATGTTGTAAATATTTGTAGAAACTATGGACACCGCCCTAGACGAAGTAACAAAAGAAGCGTTGTTGAGGGACATAATCGCAGAAGGAAGTGATGCCATCTCGTTGTTTCTCAACGAAACCGATGGTCTGGAAGGAGAGGGTGAACAAGCTGGCTACGGTGACCTAATGCCGGTGCAAGAAGAAGAACATGAGGACGGCTCCGGTGACCCAATGCCAGTGCAAGAAGGAGACCGTGATGATGGCTCCGGTGACCGAACCGAGTCCGGCCAGGTATATATATATTAGTTAAGCTTATGCTGACTAGCTGATTGATGCATTCATTGTTTTGGTATGTACACATATTAATTAAGTCTTTGTTCTTTTTTCTAGCCCTCCGGATTGAGCACAACTTCGGTAAAGAGACGAGGCCCGAAGAAAAAGTTGAGCTCGGATGAAAAGTTTGAGATCATAGCAATCGCGCCCGACGGCCAACCTATTGAACCCCTCCGGATAAAGAGCGCATTTGTTGCTCAGTGCGGGGTTCTGGTTAGGGACAAGATCCCGATAAGCATCCATCAATGGTTTAAGTCGGCTACAGAAGACCCTGAGGTCTCTTACGTCAATGATATGCAGAAAAATGATCTTTGGACTGAGCTGAAGTCAAATTTCACCCTACCGCCTGAGGATAATCCAGAGAACCCAGTTAAAGAGAAATTAATCAAGTCTTTTGCTCTGAAGAGGATGGCAGAACTATTCAGGAGGTGGAAGAAAGAGCTGAATAAGTTTGTCAAAAATAATGAGACACCAGAATTCAAGGGCAGATATGAGAATATCAGAGATCACTGGCCCGCATTTGTGGCCCACAAGACATCGGAAAAGAGTAAGAAGATGTCGGCGATAAACAAGCAAAATGCTGCGAAGAAGAAGCTTCACCATCGCACGGGGTCAGGTGGCTACCTCGTAGCCCGGCCTAAGTGGTCCAAGACTGAGAATGATCTAGTTCATAAAGGGATCGAACCAGAGACAATTAACTGGCCAGACCGTTGCCGGACTTGGTTCTTCGGGGTTGGCGGAACACTGGACCCTGTAACAGGGAAGTGCATTTGGACGAACGATCAAATGGACATACTAGTCAGTAAGCTTAAGCAGTATATCGAAGCAGCGCATGAAGGGACGTTCTTTCCAGACAGAGAGAACGACGAGCTCACAATGGCCCTCGGGAATCCTGAGCACCCTGGACGGACACGAGGCACGCCAGGCTCCATTCCGTGGAAGGTTGGGTTTCCGGACGCAGGCGGTTGCAAATCCCATGAGAGGAGGAAAAAAGTGCAGCAGACCCAAATGCAGGCGCTGAAAGCAAGGGTAGACGCGATAGAGGAACGAGAAGCAAATCGCAGCAAACGTACTGCCGAAGCCTCCCCCGAAGCTACCCCGCCATCTCAGTGCAGAAGCAGCGTGGCTTCCACCGAGCTGCTTCAGCCGGAGCATGCCTTGACGGCTCCTGCCAGCTATCCCGTGGATGCTATAACGGAGTCTCAAAATTGCCACCTTATGATGCAATGGATGAATTTGAAGGTCAAGGCGGCTGTTGGCTCTGTTTTTCCTACTGAACCCGGCGCAACTTTTCACTGCTGGCCGATTCCAGAAGGATATGCTAGGGTGATGGTGGATGAGATAACGGAGGGATTTGAGGACCTCCAGCTTGACCACCCTACCGGTCAAGGGGAGACTCGGCTGGGGTCTGCTCTGAAGACTCCATGCCTATGGCGGAAGGAGCTCATCAACCTTCCGAACTGGACGCCACCGCCTCCTCCTCCTCCTCCGGCGAGTCAGGGCACTCCGCCTCCACCGCCTCCTCCTCCGGGGAGTGATGATTAGGGCCCTCCGCCGGCTCCTTCTCCGGCGGGTGGCGGCACTCCGCCTCCTTCTCCGCCTGCGCCAACACGCCCGAGCAGCCAGCCTCCTCCTTCTCCGCCTCGTCAGCAAGGGCGGAAGAGACCTGCCGCCGCTCCAGCTGCTCCGGCGCGTCGTAGTCCTTCTCCTCCGCCTCTTAAGCAAGTAAAGAAGACAACCGCTACGTCTGCTCGGTCGGCGTCTAGCAGTACAACCAGAGGCGGGAGGACATACAGATTCGGTCCTTCTCTGAAGACTCCAGAGAAGTTACCATACGAGAGGACCCAGGAGGAGAACGCCGAGATCGCGCGAGAAGAAGTGAAGAAATTCTTTGAAGGGGTGAAAGCAAAGAAACATCCACCTCCGGAGGAGAAGGTAGATCGGGTGAAAGTGAAGCGCACTCTGGCTGCCCTGACAAAACCACCGAAGTCTGATCCGCCGAAAGGAAACTATGACCGCATTATTGGAAAGGAATTTGCCGAAGCGGAGCGGTCGGGAAGTACTGTCAGTGATCAAAGGCTGAAAGAACGATGAGCTGGGTAAAAAATTGCCCAGCTCGGCGAACAAGCGAAGCAATCGTGCCCCCCACTCAAGGTGCCTAGCCACAACGTCGATAATGATCCGAGGATGGTGCCCGGTTATAGCAATCTTGCAGATTACCTGCCCGACGAAGTACATTATGAACCCATGGAGATGCAGATACAAAGATACGAGTACGGGAAGCCTCTCGTCAAAGATGAAAGATCTCTATCAACGATGATGCGAAGATTGCATGATTGGTACTTGAAAATCTGCAGAGACTCTGGGGGGAGGAGTACTTTGTATGTGAAAGTTAAAAAGGAGCATGACCTCGTTGGAATTGATCTGTTGCCTGTTCCATTTGAGGAGTTCTATCAGTTTTTCAATCAATTGGCCCTCGATAAAACAACGGTCGCCTGCTACTGTCTGTAAGTAGTACTACTTCTGTCATTAAGTTTCTCTATATAGCTTAGCTCTTTCATTACATGTATTTATAATCATCCTCACTATATTATGCAGATTGAAGATCGTCGAATTGAAGAAAAGACAAGTCGGTGATATTGGGTTCATTAACACATATCTCATAGATGCAACTCAGGTTAAATTTCATGCCGCAGAAACCGAGGCCAGCATGCTAGAATCGTTGATAATAAATCAAAACAAAGATATAATACTCTTTCCTTACAACTTCAAGTGAGTGTTACTGTCTTGTGCGTATTCGGTTTCCCTTATATATTAGTCAAGGTTATAGTAATGTAATTGATGAGTTATGCATGCGTGTGCAGTTTCCACTATATTCTCCTACATATTAAGCTTGAGCAGGGACTAGTAACCGTCTTAGACTCAAGACGAGAAGATCCCAAGGACTATGCAGACATGACTCAAATACTCGAGAAGTAAGTTAAATCGATCATTATCCACCATATCAGCAACTTTGTTCATTTTCTGATATATCAAGTAATTGTTTTCTTTGTCCGGCAGGGTTTGGAGAAAATTCACCAGAAAAGCTCCGGGGCTGCCGAAGGAGTTGCAATTTAGACACCCGAAAGTAAGTACTAGCTATAGTAGCATTTTAAGTGCATCTACTAGTCATTCAAGCTCTAGTTTCATCAATACCATTTGGCATTCTTGCTTATCAGTTTGATTAACCTCTATTTCTTGTAAAATGGTTGTGGCAGGAACAAGGGAATGATTTCTGTGGATACTATGTTTGCGAGTCCATCCGCCACACGACCTGTGAGCGGGGCTACACTGACGAACAATATGAAGTACGTAAATAACAACATTCACAATTTTATTTTATTACCATCATTTGTGTTGAGTTTCATTCATATATATATATATGTATTGACCCCCTTCTTTAAATTAGATGTTTCGGAAGCGGGATGAACTCCTAGCACCAGCTCGCATGCGAGGAATTCAAGAGGAATTGGCGGCATTCTTTCTTGACCACGTGATCCCTGAAGACGGAGAATTCTATGTGGACCCTGAGTCCGTATGATTATATTTGTAAGAGATAATTATTGTATATATATATGTAGCCGGTAGTGTCAGATAGATATACGAGAACTTGTTGTTCGACCAATCTCTCGGAGAAGGAGAGGTGGTCGATATCACTTCTCTCTGTATATATGCATATATGTTCATGACGATCTTCTGTTTCCTTCGTTTGCTTACTAGCTAGCTAGCGTGTCTAGTCCTCTCTATATACGTGTGTATAGTACGTAGCGTCGACCAAGCATGGACATAACAGAGGACACTTCTCTCTATTAATTATAACTAGCTAACACAATATATGAAACACCTAAATTAACCCCCCAAAACCCCCAACCCCCCCCCCTTCAAAAAAAAAACAAAAACCCCAGCCACAGAAGTGCTGACGCGTGGATGCCTATTGGTCCCGGTTGGTGCCACCAACCGGGACCAAAGGGTCTCCTGACTGGGCTCTGCGCACTGCCCACATGGAGGGCCTTTAGTCCCGGTTCTGGATTGAACCGGGACTAAAGGGGGGAGGTATTAGTACCGACACTTTAGTCCCGGTTCCGGAACCGGGACTAAAGGCCCTTACGAACCGGGACTATAGGCCCTTTTTCTACCAGTGCATGTATCTCTGGTAGCAAAATAAATTGTTTGTTCCAGCAGGCATTTCATCGAGCACCTGCAAAAATATGAGAGAAATAAAAACATGTGATTTTTGTGGAAGATAAAGACACCGTTAAGCTAAAAATTATATCTTGTTGGCAATGGATATCCCATGTTTTAGACATCTAACCGCCCAGCTTCATAAGGCATTCAAACATATTAGTGCCTCCCTGTAGGGTGCTTACATTGTAGAAAAAAGTACTACAACATGCAATGGCCATTCCAGTCCACTTTTCTCTCTTGCATATGTAGATGTCGACATGGATGGAAGACTTGGATCATACAGCATGCCTGCTGGCTTCCTGCTAAGTCCAGCCTGCTGCTGCAACTTTTGGGCACTTCTTATTGGCTTGGCATATGCCAGTATAGCTGGAAGTCTATATCAGCTCAAAATTCCATGCCCACAACTCAACGGCACCGGCTGATGTGATCCCAGTGCCATACCTCGAGAGATAGAGTCCAATGCTGGGAACTATCTTGGGAGAGAGGTAGAAGCAGACAAAGTCAGCAGCAACAATTTTAGGGCATTTATAACTCCAATACACTTATGAAAAGATTATTCTGTTCCTTTGACCTAGATGCTATTTTCCACTCAAAAATCAAACACATCATGTCAATGCTTGATGTAAATTGCAACCCTAGCATATAGGAAGGAGATCGCACAGGAAGAATCAGATGAGAGAACACATTAGGTTTCTCTCCAAATATCCCACATAAATATTTAGCAGAGAGCAGTACGGGACTATGTAAGGAGGCAGGGTTGTTTCTACATGAAGTTTTTTGGGGAACAGAAGATGTAACGTGAATTTTGTAGGGGAGGTAAACCATGGGTCATCTGCCATAGTTTCTCCACTCTAAAGCTTCACCAATAATGGCGATTGTTGGATCTGATTCAAACTATACTTGATGTGACTGATCTCCACTGTAAATTCCGACATGAATTGCAGTTTGATCGCACCATACGACCATAGAAGTTGAGGGCATTGAATGCCCTCATCCTCCATCGATATGGATTGCATCGTTGGGAGCTGGAGACATGGGGTAGTGGAGATCCAACAATCATAGAGGCTTGTTGGATCGCTTGAGATGATTCCTGCGTCAAAACTATAGATGGGACAGGAGGAAGTGGATCAGATTGAGGGATGAGGAGGACAGCGCTAGAACTCTTTTCATCGCTAGGGCTGACAGGATTGGCGGATGAAGAAGTCTCCATGGGGACTTTTTTTTCTTTCCTAAAAAGGGTGGATGTGAGACAATAGCTTAGGACTCTTAAGGTAAATCATTCTACGGTTGTAGATAATTACTTTTGAGATCGTACGGTCAATGTTTTCTGCTGTGAGAATTAACGTGGAGCATCGTATGGTGCCTCCAATTAGTAAATATAAGATACAAAACAAGCAACCACATATAATAGTGCCAAGTTAGAGGGAGCACCTGTGATGGTGCACTAGGGGAGACGTGCTCATCATCAACACAACTACGTTGAGTGTCTATGCATGTGTTGTCTTGCAAATCATCTTGGGGAGTTGGAGGAGTAGAATCTGTGGAGGCCCTCCGTTTGGAAGGAGCAGCTTTATCCACTGCCTTGCTAACTTCCTTCTGCTTTATTGATTTTGAATTGTCAAGTAAAACTGACAAGAAAAGCAATAAAATTCACTCTTCAGAACTCATTCGTGCATGATACTGACAATCACTACTTTGATGTAAGGCAAACACATGATACCATGATGGAATATGTACGAAAAACATGACGGCATGGCATATTCACAACTGTTTGTGTAAACTAAGCAGAAACCATTTCAACAAATAAGAAGCAATGCAAACTAGACACCATATGCAACATGCAAGACAATATCACACTGCCATGCTAGAGAAAGCACTTGGGATGCCGGTTTTGCCGGAAGACCGCCATCAGTCCCTGCTTTATTTTTTCCCGCTTCTTCGTTTTATTGCCTTGCCAATTCAAATCCACAAGAAAAATGAATAAAAATCCGCTTTTCAGAACTCATTGATGCAGGATGCTGACGAGCACTACTTTAATGTAAGGCGACCGCATGATAGGATGATTGAGTGTGTAACCAAAAAGGACAGCATTGCATATTCACAGCAATGATGTGTAAACTAAGGAGAAGGCATTTCAGCAAATTAGAAGCAATGAAAGCTAGACACCATCTGAAAGATGCAACGAATATCACTCTACCAAGTTAAAACGGTCTCGTCATAAGTGCCATTTCAACAAATTAGAAGTAGTACAAGCTAGAAAAGAATGCGAGATGTAACATATATCACGCTCTCAAGTCAAACATGTCATATGATAAGTGATTGTTGCAGGTTACATAACAGTAGTACTTTGATGTAAGAACATGGTGTGATAGACAGATATTGTATGTTCTAGAAATAGGAACACATGTCTTATTCACAAGTATAATGTGTAAAGTAAGCAGATGGAATTCAACAAAATTAGAAGCAATACAAGCTAAACATCATACATAACATGCAACCACAAATAATAGTGCCAAGTTAGAGGGAGCACCTTGTAGCGCCCAAGATGCAATTCTATCCCAATCACGTGATGAATTCATGATTGGGGCACAACCGCATTTTGAGCGGATAGCAAGGCGGATATCATTACAACATACCATGTACTGAATAGATGAGAATACAAGATAAAGGATTACACTCGCCACAAGTTACAACGTCAATACAATAGTTCATCAATACGTAGCAATCATCATAAAGAAGGGCAGAATCCGGCTACGGATGAACACAAACTAAAAAGAAGAACGACATCCACCCTGCAATCCCAGGCTCCCCGACCCGGAACCTATCCCTTGATCGAAGAAGAAGAACTCCAAATGCAATCAAGCATCGCTCTCATGTCAGATCATCGCATTTCCTGTACCTGCAACTGTTCTTGTAGTAATCTGTGAGCCATGAGGACTCAGCAATCCCATTACCATGGGTATCAAGACTAGCAAAGCTTAATGGGTATGGAAAAGGATAAGTGGTGAGGTTACAGCAAGCGGCTTTGCATCGTATGGTGGCTAACTTAGGAGTACAAGAGTAAGATGAGAAACTACACAAACAATCGCAAACTAGTAATGATCGAGAAGTGATCCTGAACTACTTACGTTCAAACATAACCCCACCGTGTTCTCTTCTCGACTTACTCGAAAAGAGACCTTCGCGATTACGCACGCGGTTGGTGTATTTTAATTCGAATCTGGTGTCAAGTTCTCTACAACTGGACATTAAAAATTCCCATCTGCCACATAACCGCGGGCACGGCTCTCAAAAGTTTAAACCCTACAGGGTTGTCCCAACTAAGCCCATGACAAGCTCACGATCCGTGGAGACAATCCTCCATCATGGGACACCTCGAGTATTCTCGGGATCCCGGTACACAAGCTCTTTAAAGAAAGGAAAACTATCCCAAGGGGATCTCCCGGTGAGTCAGATCTATGTCTAGAGCCGTGCACTCTCTATCTACAGACTCAACCGTCCATGCAAAGTGGACGATAGCCAAAATACCATTGAGTTACCCCGAGGCGGCATCGCCGACTGCTACGTAGGTGAACCAACACTCATGAGGAGCACTAGCCCGGGGGTTGATTAAGAATCCTCGGATGCTAGCCAGTCGCTATGCAAGTTTTAGTTATTATTAGGCAAATGGTAAAACCAATGTTGGGCCTTGCCGGAAGAGTTTTATTCAAAGCGAACTGTCAAGAGGGGCCCATAAACCCTCACCGTGTTAGGGACACAAAATCAAGGAACATAACACCAGTATGATGGAAACTAGGGCAGCAAGAGTGGAACAAAACACTAGGCAGAAGGCCGAGCCTTCCTCCCTTTACCAAGTATATAGAAGCATTAATTAAATGAGAGATATTGTGATATCCCATGATATCCATGACATCCATGTCCCAACATGGAACAACCTGCAACTAGCAATGCTATAAGAGGGGCTGAGCAAAGCGGTAACATAACCAAACAACGGTCTGCTAGGATGGTGGAAAAGATTAGAGCTTGTCATGGCAATTTGGGCGGCTTGATAAACAAGTGGTAGCAAGCGCGACATAGCGATAGCATCGAGACAACTAGCATAGCGAAGATAGTAGTGAGATCCAAGGTGACGGTCATCTTGCCTGAAATCCCGCTAGGAAGAAGACCGAATCCATGAAGAAGACGAACCCACGTAGTCGAGCGGATCCTCACAATCACAACGTGACCGGGAACTATCAAGAAGAAGCAACACCGGAAGGAAGCAAACAACATGGTAAACAACCATCACATAAACATGGCATGATGCACAACCAAGTATGATGCATGTCCGGTGTAATAAGCATGGCATGGCAAAGTGCAACAAACAATACTACAAATTAAGTGGAGCTCAATATGCTATGAGTTGCATATTGAAGAAACACCACATCAATTATATAGTTCACTCTCGGTTATGTACCCATCAATATTAAATGTTGGTTAACATGGAAATAGGTGAGGCATAAGTAAACTACACATTTTAGGCAATTTAAATGAGGCCGGAAATAACAAACAACAATTCCGGAAAATCCTCATATGTAATTTTCAAATTCGGTACTGTTCTGCACCATATATTAGAGTTGTTAAACAACAAAATAAAGTGCATCAAGTTAATCTATGCATTTTTCTAGGCAAGTTACATATATAATTTATTTAATTCGGAGCTACGATTATTTAGATATGCAATAAACTATTTTAACATGTCATTGTTGCAATTTTAAATAAACAGCAAGTGAAACATTTTCAATATGGATGAAAGTTGGATATTGTGAAACTAGATGAAATTCTAAGCATTTTGCATATAAAGTTAGTTTAATTTGGATGCACGGTTGGTGAGTTGTTAAATGCATGATGTTCAAGGGTTTTTCTGCAAAACAGTAATTCTCCAGATAAATAGATAAAGACGCAACAGGAAAAAAAGACGCATGGGCCGAATCTGGAGGGGCTGGGGGAGCTCACCCATGGGCTCGGCCCAGTAGGTGCAGCGGCTGGACGGGCTGGGTGCGGCTTGGTCCACACGGGCGTGGAGGTCAACGGGCAGGGGCGGCTGGATCGAACGAAATGGAAGGGGGCACAGTCAACGGCGAAGCTAGACTTGGCGCTGGGGTCGTCCTCCTCGCGTGCAATGATGAAGCAGAAGGGGACGACGACAGGGACTTGGCAGAGGCAGGAGACGACATCTTGGTGCGGTTCTGACGAAGGGCAACGCCGAAACGACGGGGACGCGGGTCTCCAAGGCGGCGGCCGCACACACGAAGCAGAGGCACGTCGTGAGGCGAGGACGAAGCAGAGGCGACCCGAGGTCGGAGGTGACCAGGGCGGCGCGGTGTGGTTCCGTGAAGCAGAAGAGGGACTTGGCGGGGCGAGGGCGCACGGGAACCGGCCGGATCCAAGGCCAGGGCGGCGGCTTGGGGAGGCGGATGAGTTCCAGGATGGGCGAGTGGTGGCGGGGACGCCCATGGAGGTGTGGCGGGGCTAACGGAGGCTGGCCGGACCTGGCCGTCGCGAGGTGAGGCGGCGGAGTTTGCGGGGGTGGTCGTCGGTCTCATGTTGGCGTGCGGGGAAGACGGAGCAGGGGCGCTGCTCCTACAGGGCAAGGGCCAGAGATCCATGGCGAGGAAGAGGCCACGACGGCTCGAGGTCGACGGCATTAGTAGTCCCTGATGCTGGCCGGCGACGAGGTTGCAGCGAGGCTACTCGGTGGGTAGATGGATGAGGGAGTTGTGCTGCTGCCGGCGGCAGGGAGCCTCGGCTCGATGAGGAGAAGGAGCTCGGGCACGGGATGGAGAAGATCGAGCAGGCAGAGGAAGGAGGAGGCGCTCGGGTCAGGAGGATCCCGGGGTTGGAATGGACAGGGGGGTGGTGGTGGCGGCTAGGAGGATCCTAGAAATTAGGGATTTGTCAGATTTGAGTAGGGGTCTATATATATAGTAAAATGAGGGGAATTTTGGGACATTCGATTTAAATCGGACGGACGGTAAAAATAGACTAGGGGAGTCGAACAAAGAACCGATGATGTTTTAGGGAAGTTTGGGGATGAACCGGGCTCATCGGTCATGACTGTCTAGTTCGCGTTTGGGACAGCCTCGGACGAGCGTGAGGGGTTTAACAAAAGGCAATCTTGACAAGGGGTTTTGATGGGCTCAGAGAAGAGAGAGAAGAGAGTGGTCTGGTTGATCTGAGAGGAGGTCAACAGAGAAAAGGAAGAAGCGACAACTATGAGCGGATGCAAGTTTTACGAAACCATGCGGATGCAATGCGGATGATGCGATGATGAAATGCAACAAACAAATAAATCACACGGTGACAAAGAAAAACATGGAAGGCATCTGCAGCTTCAGTCTCGGGTCGTCACAACACTCCTACACTTACAAGAGATCTCGCTCCGAGATCTAAGGATGGCACCAGAGAGAAGCGAAAGAGGAAGAGGTAAAACAAAGTTGCTTCTTTGACAAATGAGTGAAACCATGAGCCTTGAGAAGTTGAACAAATTCAAACAAAGAATACAATAGAGATGAAAGAGATTGAAACACTCCCTTAGCAAAGAGGAACAAGGAAATCAATTTTGCCATGGTTGTTGTAGTTGATCCATGCATGCTATGAACTTGTTCTTGCCATGGTTAGCCTTATGAACATGTCTTCTTGTTGATGCTATGCTTAGTTTGTCATGCAAGGCTTTGTGATGAGTGAATCGAGCTCGCAAAGATGCCTTCATAATTATGTTGATGCCATGCTCTGTTTTCTGCTAAGTTTGAATCTATTTATAAAACTTGCTATGTTTACATGGGTGCCATCATATCTTATGTGTCTTTTGGCTCATGGTCAGTAAGGGACTTTTGTTTTATTCTTTGAGTAGATTCATGCCATGCCTTTGTTTGCTATGATCTGTTCCTGTAGAATGTTGTTTGCTTGCTCTAAACATTGCTTCCTGATGTGAATTTCTGGCATGTTAGTTGATACCTTTTGCACTTTTGCCATGAATGTTTGAATCTGTCCTATGTGTTTTATCCGTAGCTCACTGTTCATGTTTTGTCAAGCATCTTGAGTAGATCACTGCCATGTGCTTTGTTGCTTTTTTGGAGTGCATTAGCTTAGTTTCTTATTGCATTCTAGGTGGCATTGTGTTGTTAATCGCAGAATTGTGCCATTCTTGTTTTAATTGCCATTTGCAAACCGTGCATCCGATTCCGGTGATCTTTATATCGATTTCGAACGAAATCATCTCATATTTACAGTGGCACACTTGGTTTGCCAAGTTGATGCCTGGATCAATCTTTCCCTTCCAGAGCACGCATATGCATTGCATATCCCATCCCGTATATCATGCCATGTTTTGCATCATGTTGCTTGCGCATTGCACCATGGTTGATTGTTGTTTACTTTGCTTGTTTTCTTGTCTTGGGTAGAGCGGGGAGACGAGTACGTCATCGAGGAACCCGTTGAGTACGCTTACGAGGATCAAGCTTTCGTCAACTCTGAGAACTTTGCAGGCAAGATGGTCATAACCTCGAAATCACTTCTATCTTTGCTTGCTAGTTGTCGTGGAATTGTCACGGCAGATGTCCTAGTGGAAGGACTTAGTCGTAGGGCCATCGCAACTAGGAAGCTTAAAGGGGTTAATCGGGACAAAGGACACGAGAGGTTTTATACTAGTTCGGCCCCTTACGATGAAGGTAAAAGCCTACGTCTAGTTGTGTTGGTATTGCTGGGGTTTTGATTACCAAGAGGCTAGTTCGCGGCTTGGTTCTCGTTCTCTTGTTTCTTGCCCTAAGCCGCCACCGGGTCGTCCCCGTATATACACGGGTTGACGCCAAGTGGCCTACAGAGTCCTGGCCGGCTCATAAATCGTATCCGGCTCGGTGACTTCTTTTACATGCCTTTCTTTACAAGTCTTTCCTTATATACGGCGGTTTACAATATTGGGCCTTAAGCCGCCTCTAGGCCTTAGGGCTTCTATAAGGTTTAATAAACTATCGTCTTGGATGTTTATTGGGCTTCCTTCGTGACCCGCCATTGGGGCTGACCCGGCCCCTCCTGGGCGGGTCATAACTGATAGTTATATCCCCAACATTAGGCCCCAGGTTGACTTCGAACTTTGTTCTTTGTCAACCTTTCCTTATATGACATTAGCCCTTAATTAAGCCACCATTACTCCTCTGTATCATCTTGTTCTTTCATCATATTTATTGAATTGAACCGGCATGTTACCTTCCTTTCAGTGCGTTTTTGAACACCATGCCGTCCAAAACGCCGACTGTCTACAACTGGGTTCCCTCAACCGTGACTGTGGAACGTTTGAGGGAGTTCTTCTCCATAGGATTTTTGCTAGGAAAAATGTCATGTCTTACCGTGCACCTGACCCAGACAAAGAACGGCCCAATCCGAAAAATGGTGAATTCATTATCTTTACTGACCACAGGAACCGTCGCTTTTCACCGCCCGACTCAAATTTTTTCAAAGATGTCCTCCATTTCTTCAAACTCCACCCTCAAGATATTGGGCCCAATTCCATATCCAATATGTGCAACTTCCAAGTGCTCTGTGAGGTGTACCTTCAGGAAGAGCCGACCGTGGAACTGTTTAGAGAATACTTTTATCTGAACCGGCGGAACGAGTGCACCAACGGCCTTAGCTTGGAGTTTGGAGGCATCTCAATTCAGCGTCGGCAGGGCGCTGTCTTCCCCCTCAAAGTCTTGCCGAGTCATCCAAAAGACTGGAACCAGACTTGGTTCTATTATCAAGACACTTCACCAGCAAACGAGAAGCCACTGCCGGGTTATTGCGCCGATCGTCTTGACTCCAAATTCACGCTCCCTCACAAGCTTACTGCTGCCGAACGCAAGAACCTGATCCCATCAATAAAAAGGATTAACACCTTACTATGGAACGGTTTAACCGGAGTTGACCTGACCCGCTGCTGAATCTCACGGTGGGTTATCCCTCTAAGCCGTCGATCAAAATTGATGTACGAGTATGGTGGAGGCCCAGATGACTCTCTTCGTCACAGCTCCGTTCAATTAAAGGAAGAAGATATTGTTTCAATGTCAACCCTTCTGGTGAACGGAAAATACGAAGAATGCAGTACCGTTGGGTTAAACTGTTGGGGAACGTAGTAATTTCAAAAAAAATTCCTACGCACACGCAAGATCATGGTGATGCATATCAACGAGATGGGAGAGTGTTGTCTACGTACCCTCATATACCGAAAGCGGAAGCGTTAGCACAACGCGGTTGATGTAGTCGTACGTCTTCACGATCCGACCGATCAAGTAACGAACGCACGGGACCTCCGAGTTCTGCACACGTTCAACTCAATGACGTCCCTTGAACTCCGATCCAGCCGAGCTTTGAGGGAGAGTTCCTTCAGCATAACGGCGTGGTAACGATGATGATGTTCTACCAACGCAGGGCTTCGCCTAAGCACCGCTATGATATGACCGAGGTGGATTATGGTGGAGAGGGGCACCGCACACGGCTAAGAGATCAAGAGATCAATTGTTGTCTCTTTGGGGTGCCCCTGCCCCCGTATATAAAGGAGTGGAGGAGGGGGAGGGCCGGCCCTCTCTATGGAGAGCCCTAGGGGAGTCCTACTCCCACCGGGAGTAGGATTCCCCCTTTCCTAGTAGAACTAGGAGCCCTTCCAAGTAGTAGGAGTAGGAGGGAAGGAAAGGGAAGGGAAAAGGAGAAGGAAGGAAGGGGGTGCCCCCCCTCCCTAGTCCAATTTGGACCAGCCCATGGGGAGGGGTGCGGCCACCCTTTGAGGCCTTTCTCCCCCGCAAAAAAAGGCCCAATACGAATTCCCGTAACCCCCCGGTACTCCCGAAAATACCCGAATCACTCGGAACCTTTCCGATGTCCGAATATAGTCATCCAATATATCGATATTTACATCTCGACCATTTTGAGACTCCTCGTCATGTCCCCGATCCCATCCGGGACTCCGAACTCCTTCAGTACATCAAAACACATAAACTCATAATATAACTGTCATCGAACTTTAAGCGTACGGACCCTACGGGTTGGAGAACTATGTAGACATGATCGAGACACGTCTCCGGTTAATAACCAATAGCGGAACCTAGATGCTCATATTGGCTCCTACATATTCTACGAAGATATTTATCGGTCAAACCGCATAACAACATACGTTGTTCCCTTTGTCATCGGTATGTTACTTGCCCGAGATTCGATCGTTGGTATCTCAATACCTAGTTCAATCTCGTTACCGGCAAGTCTCTTTACTCGTTCCGTAATACATCATCCCGCAACTAACTCATTAGTTGCAATGCTTGCAAGGCTTATAGTGATGTGCATTACCGAGTGGGCCCAGAGATACCTCTCCGACAATCGGAGTGAAAAATCCTAATCTCGAAATATGCCAACCCAACAAGTACCTTCGGAGACACCTGTAGAGCACCTTTATAATCACCCAGTTACGTTGTGATGTTTGGTAGCACACAAAGTGTTCCTCCGGTAAATGGGAGTTGCATAATCTCATAGTCATAGGAACATGTATAAGTCATGAAGAAAGCAATAGCAACAAACTAAATGATCAAGTGCTATGCTAACAGAATGGTTCAAGTCAATCACATCATTCTCTAATGATGTGATCCCGTTAATCAAATGACAACTCATGTCTATGGCTAGGAAACTTAACCATATTTGATTCAACAAGCTAGTCAAGTAGAGGCATACTAGTGACATAATGTTCGTCTATGTATTCACACATGTATTATGTTTCCGATTAGTACAATTCTAGCATGAATAATAAACATTTATCATGAAGTAAGGAAGTAAATAATAACTTTATTATTGCCTCTAGGGCATATTTCCTTCAGTCTCCCACTTGCACTAGAGTCAATAATCTAGTTCACATCGCCATGTGATTTAACATCAATAGTTCACATCACCATATGATTAACACCCATAGTTCACATCGTCATGTGACCAACACCCAAAGGGTTTACTACATTCAATAATCTAGTTCACATCGCTATGTTATTAACACCCAAAGAGTACTAAGGTGTGATCATGTTTTGCTTGTGAGAGAAGTTTAGTCAATGGGTCTGCCACATTCAGACCCGTAAGTATTTTGCAAATTTCTATGTCAACAATGCTCTGCACTAAGCTACTCTAGCTAATTGCTCCCACTTTCAATATGTATCCAGATTGAGACTTTGAGTCATCTGGATCAGTGTCAAAACTTGCGTTGACGTAACCTTTTATGACGAACCTTTTGTCACCTCCATAATCGAGAAAACATATCCTTATAACACTAAGGATAATTTTGACCAATGTCAAGTGATCTACTCCTAGATCACTATTATACTCCCTTGCCAATCTCAGGACAGGGTATACAATAGGTCTAGTACACAGCATGGCATACTTTATAGAACCTATGGCTGAGGCATAGGGAATGACTTTCATTCTCTCTCTATCTTCTGCCGTGGTTGGGTTTTGAGTCTTACTCAACTTCACACCTTGTAACACAGGAAAGAACTCCTTCTTTGACTATTCCATTTTGAACTACTTCAAAATCTTGTCAAGGTATGTACTCATTGAAAAACTTATCAAGCGTCTTGATCTATCTCTATAGATCTTGATGCTCAATATGTAAGCAGCTTCACCGAGGTCTTTCTTTGAAAAACTCCTTTCAAACATAACTTTATGCTTTGCAGAATAATTCTACATTATCTCCGATCAACAATATGTCATTCACATATCCTTATCAGAAATGTTGTAGTGCTCCCACTCACTTTCTTGTAAATACAGGCTTCACCGCAAGTCTGTATAAAACTATATGCTTTGATCAACTTATCAAAGCGTATATTCCAACTCCGAGATGCTTACACCAGTCCATAAATGGATCGCTGAAGCTTGCATATTTTGTTAGTACCTTTAGGATTGACAAAACCTTCTGGTTGCATCATATACAACTCTTCTTTAATAAATTCATTAAGGAATGCAGTTTTGTTTATCCATTTGCCAGATCTCATAAAATGCGGCAATTGCTAACATGATTCAGACAGACTTAAGCATATATACGAGTGAGAAACTCTCATCGTAGTCAACACCTTGAACTTGTCGAAAACCTTTTTGCGACAAATCTAGCTTTGTAGATAGTAACACTACTATCAGCGTCCATCTTCCTCTTCAAGATCCATTTAATCTCAATGGCTCACCAATCATCGGGCAAGTCAATCAAAGTCCATACTTTGTTCTTATACATGGATCCCATCTCAGATTTCATGGCCTTAAACCATTTTGCGGAATCTGGGCTCATCATCGCTTCCTCATAGTTCGTAGGTTCGTCATGGTCAAGTAACATGACCTCCAGAACAGGATTACCATACCACTCTGGTGCGAATCTCACTCTGGTTTACCTACGAGGTTCGGTAGTAACTTGATCTGAAGTTACATGATCATCATAATTAGCTTCCTCACTAATTGGTGTAGTAGTCACTGGAACAGATTTCTGTGATGAACTACTTTCCAATAAGGGAGCAGGTACAGTTACCTCATCAAGTTCTACTTTTCTCCCACTCACTTCTTTCGAGAGAAACTCCTTCTCTAGAAAGGATCCATTCTCAGCAATGAATATCTTGCCTTTGGATCAGTGATAGAAGGTGTACCCAACATTTTCTTTTGGGTAACCTATGAAGACGCACTTCTCCGATTTGGGTTTGAGCTTATCAGGTTGAAACTTTTTCACATAAGCATTGCAACCTCAAACTTTAAGAAACGACAACTTAGGTTTCTTGCCAAACCATAGTTCATACGGTGTCGTCTCAACGGATTTAGATGGTGCCCTACTTAATGTGAATGTAGCTGTCTCTAATGCATAACCTCAAAACTATAGTGGTTAATCGGTAAGAAACGTCATAGACTGCACTATATCCAATAATAGTACGGTTATGACGTTCGGACACACCATTGTGCTGTGGTGTTCCAGGTGGCACGATTTTGTGAAACTATTCCACATTGTTTTAATTGAAGACCAAACTTGTAACTCAAATATTTGTCTCTGCGATCAGATCGTAGAAACTTTATTTTCTTGTCATGATGATTTTCCACTTCACTCTGAAGTTTTTGAACTTTTCAAATGTTTCAGACTTATGTTTCATCAAGTAGATATACCCATATCTGCTCAAATCATCTATGAAGGTCAGAAAATAACGAACCCGCCCCGAGCCTCAACACTCATCGGACTGCATACATCAATATGTATTATTTCCAATATGTCAGTTGCTCGCTCCATTGTTCCGAAGAACGGAGTCTTAGTCATCTTGCCCATGAGGCATGGTTCGCAAGCATCAAGTGATTCATAATCAAGTGCTTCCAAAAGTCCATCATCATGGAGTTTCTTCATGCGCTTTACACCAACATGACCTAAATGGCAGTGCCACAAATAAGTTGCACTATCATTATTAACTTTGCATCTTTTGGTTTCAATATTATGAATATGTGTATCACTACGATCGAGATCCAATGGACCATTTTCATTGGGTGTGTAACCATATAAGGTTTTATTCATGTAAACAGAACAACAATTTATTCTCTTACTTAAATGAATAACCGTATTGCAATAAACATGATCAAATCGTATTCATGCTCAACGCAAACACCAAATAACACTTATTTAGGTTCAACACTAATCCCGGAAGTATAGGGAGTGTGCGATGATGATCATATCAATCTTGGAACCACTTCCAACACACATTGTCACTTCACCCTTAACAAGTCTCTGTTCATTCTTCAACTCCCGTTTCGAGTTATTACTCTTAGCAACTGAACCCGTATCAAATACCGAGGGGTTGCTACAAACACTTAGCAAAATACACATCAATAATCTATATATCAAATATACCTTTGTTCACTTTGCCATTCTTCTTATCCGCCAAATACTTGGGGCAGTTCCGCTTCCAGTGACCAGTCCCTTTGAAGTAGAAGCACTTAGTCTCATGCTTAGGACCAGACTTGGGCTTCTTTACTTGAGCAAAAACTTGCTTGCCGTTCTTCTTGAAGTTCCCTTTCTTCCCTTTGCCCTTTTTGAAACTAGTGGTCTTGTTAATCACCAACACTTGATGCTCTTTCTTGATTTCTACCTTCATCGATTTCATCATCATGAAAAGCTCGGGAATCATTTTCGTCATCCCTTGCATACTATAGTTCATCACGAAGTTCCAATAACTTGGTGATGGTGACTAGAGAATTCTGTCAATCACTATTTTTATCTGGAAGATTAACTCCCACTTGATTCAAGCGATTGTAGTACCCAGACAATCTGAACACATGCTCACTGCTTGAGCTATTCTCCTCCATCTTTTAGCTATAGAACTTGTTGGAGACTTCATATCTCTCAACTCGGGTAGTTGCTTGAAATATTAACTTCAACTCCTGGAACATCCATATGATCCATGACGTTCAAAACGTCTTTGAAGTCCCGATTCTAAGCTATTAAGCATGGTGCACTAAACTATCAAGTAGTCATCATATTGAG
The DNA here is from genome assembly GCF_003073215.2 of Triticum urartu. Classification (NCBI taxonomy): domain Eukaryota; kingdom Viridiplantae; phylum Streptophyta; class Magnoliopsida; order Poales; family Poaceae; genus Triticum; species Triticum urartu. The sequence goes on along the minus strand of NC_053022.1, from coordinate 63,312,475 downwards.
CTAGCCAAACGTTCATAACATCTGCATCTGCTCCTGCAATAGGTTTTTCACCTAGCGGTGCATCAAGGACATAATTCTTCTGTGCAGCAATGAGGATAAACCTCAGATCACGGATCTAATCCGCATCATTGCTACTAACATTTTTCAACTTAGTTTTCTCTAGGAACATATAAAAATTAAACGGGGAGCATCTCGCGAGCTATTGATCTACAACATAGATATGCTAATACTACCAGGACTAAGTTCATGATAAATTAAAGTTCAATTAATCATATTACTTAAGAACTCCCACTTAGATAGACATCTCTCTAATCATCTAAGTGATCACGTGATCCAAATCAACTAAACCATAACCGATCATCACGTGAAATGGAGTAGCTTTCAATGGTGAACATCATTATGTTGATCATATCTACTATATGATTCACGCTCGACCTTTCGGTCTCAGTGTTCCGAGGCCATATCTGCATATGCTAGGCTCGTCAAGTTTAACCTGAGTATTCTGCGTGTGCAAAACTGGCTTGCACCCGTTGTAGATGGACGTAGAGCTTATCACACCCTATCATCACGTGGTGTCTGGGCACGACGAACATTGGCAACGGTGCATACTCAGGGACAACACTTATACCTTGAAATTTTAGTAAGGGATCATATTATAAAGCTACCGTCGAACTAAGCAAAATAAGATGCATAAAAGATAACCATCATATGCAATCATAATATGTGACATGATATGGCCATGATCATCTTGCGCCTTTGATCTCCATCTCCAAAGTACTGTCATGATCTCCATCGTCACCGGCATGACACCATGATCTCCATCATCTTGACCTATATCAATGTGTCGTCTCGTGGTCGTCTCGCCAACTATTGCTCTTGCAACTATTGCTATCGCATAGCGATAAAGTAAAGCAATTATTTGGTGCTTGCATCTTATGCAATAAAGAGACAACCATAAGGCTTCTGCCAGTTGTCGATAACTTCAACAAAACATGATCATCTTATACAACAACTTATATCTCATCACGTCTTGACCATATCACATCACAACATGCCCTGCAAAAACAAGTTAGACGTCCTCTACTTTGTTGTTGCAAGTTTTACGTGGCTGCTACGGGCTTAGCAAGAACCGTTCTTACCTACGCATCAAAACCACAATGATAGTTTGTAAAGTTGGTGCTGTTTTAACCTTCGCAAGGACCGGGCGTAGCCACACTTGATTCAACTAAAGTTGGAGAAACTGACACCCGCCAGCCACCTGTGTGCAAAGCACGTCGATAGAACCAGTCTCGCGTAAGCGTACGCGTAATGTCGGTACAGGCCACTTCATCCAAAAATACCGCCGACCCAAAGTATGACATGCTGGTAAGCAGTATGACTTATATCACCCACAACTCACTTGTGTTCTACTCGTGCATATAATATCAACGGATAAAACCAGGCTCGGATGCCACTGTTTGGGAACGTAGTAATTTCAAAAAAATTCCTAGGCACACGCAAGATCATGGTGATGCATAGCAACGAGAGGGGAGAGTGTTGTCTACGTACCCTCGTAGACCAAAAGCGGAAGCGTTAGCACAACGCGGTTGATGTAGTCGTACGTCTTCACGATCCGACCGATCAAGTACCGAACGCACGGCACCTCCGAGTTCCGCACACGTTCAACTCGATGACGTCCATCGAACTCCGATCCAACCGAGCTTTGAGGGAGAGTTCCGTCAGCACGACGGCGTGGTGACGATGATGATGTTCTACCGACGCAGGGCTTCGCCTAAGCACCGCTACGATATGACCGAGGTGGATTATGGTGGAGAGGGGCACCGCACACGGCTAAGAGATCAAGAGATCAATTGTTGTCTCTTTGGGGTGCCCCCTGCCCCCATATATAAAGGAGTGGAGGAGGGGGAGGGCCGACCCTCTCTATGGTGCGCCCTAGGGGAGTCCTACTCCCACCGGGAGTAGGATTCCCCCTTTCCTAGTAGAACTAGGAGCCCTTCCAAGTAGTAGGAGTAGGAGGGAAGGAAAGGGAAGGGAAAAGGAAAAGGAAGGAAGGGGGCGCTCCCCTCCCTAGTCCAATTCGGACCAGCCCATGGGGAGGGGTGCGGCCACCCTTTGAGGCGTTTCTTTCCTTTCCCGTATGGCCCATTAAGGCCCAATACGAATTCCTGTAACTCCCCGGTACTCCCGAAAATACCCGAATCACTCAGAACCTTTCCGATGTCCGAATATAGTCGTCCAATATATCGATCTTTGTGTCTCGACCATTTTGAGACTCCTCGTCATGTCCCCGATCCCATCCGGGACTCCGAATTCCTTTGGTACATCAAAACACATAAACTCATAATATAATCGTCATCGAACTTTAAGCGTGTGGACCCTACGGGTTCGAGAACTATGTAGACATGACCGAGACACATCTCCAGTCAATAACCAATAGCGGAACCTGAATGCTCATATTGGCTCCTACATATTCTACGAAAATCTTTATCGGTCAAACCGCATAACAACATACGTTGTTCCGTTTGTCATCGGTATGTTACTTGCCCGAGATTCGATCGTTGGTATCTCAATACCTAGTTCAATCTCGTTACCGGCAAGTCTCTTTACTCGTTCCGTAATACATCATCCCACAACTAACTCATTAGTTGCAATGCTTGCAAGGCTTATAGTGATGTGCATTACCAAGTGGGCCTAGAGATACCTCTCCGACAATCGGAGTGACAAATCCTAATCGCGAAATACGCCAACCCAACAAGTACCTTCAGAGACACCTGTAGAGCACCTTTATAATCACCCAGTTACGTTGTGATGTTTGGTAGCACACAAAGTGTTCCTCCGGTAAATGGGAGTTGCATAATCTCATAGTCATAGGAACATGTATAAGTCATGAAGAAAGCAATAGAAACAAACTAGACGATCAAGTGCTATGCTAACGGAATGGGTCAAGTCAATCACATCATTCTCTAATGATGTGATCCCGTTAATCAAATGACAACTCATGTCTATGGCTAGGAAACTTAACCATCTTTGATTCAACGAGCTAGTCAAGTAGAGGCATACTAGTGACATACTGTTTGTCTATGTATTCACACATGTATTATGTTTCCGATTAATACAATTCTAGCATGAATAATAAACATTTATCATGAAGTAAGGAAATAAATAATAACTTTATTATTGCCTCTAGAGCATGTTTCCTCCATAAACCCCTTCTGCAAGCTTAACCCGGTGCCAGAAGTAAGGAAAGTCTGATCTCTTTCCTTTGTATTTTTCCCAACCGTATTGTTTAATACTTGCCTGACCTTTCATCTTGTTTTTACCTATTTGTAGGCCAAATCTGATTTCTGGAAAGTTAAATATGACCATGAAGCTGCCAAGGAAGCGAGAGTCGTCGCCATAACCGCCAAGAAAACGACCCGGATGTCTAAAAAGAAGAAGAAGAGCATCGCTGAAGATATAATGAAGCTTGACAATACTTCTGAGTCGGAGGTAGCCCTTGACTCCATTGACCAACTTTTTAATAATCTTATTAACACTGATCATTACCAGGATGACACTTGGGCCAGTCAGGCCGTGGAAGAAGAGGTAACTATTTCCTCTGACTCAGCCCATTTGCCAAGACAGAAACCTCGAGTCGTAACCCAGAAAGTAAGGTTTTCACACCCTTTGGCTTATCTGGGTCCCCACTTCCTTTCAAAAAAGCAGCAACATGAGAGCCTCCGTCAAGCCCGGAATGAAGACGAACCGCCTGTGATTCTACAACAAACTCCTCAAAAGCGTCAGAATGAGGTTTAGTTCTTTGTCTTTGACTTTTTGCTTAATGAATCCTTTCCCTTGCATGACTTAACTTTACTTTATCTCTGCAGGAGGTGTCTCGCTCTTCTGGCGACTCGTCTCAGACCCAATTTCCGTCCTTTAAGACTGCCCCTGGGTAAGGAAAAAATCCTCTTTCTTCCGTGTTTTTCAAACTGTCTCTTTATACTGACAGTCCTATAATATTTCTCTTATTGGTCAAGCTAAGTCTAAGAAGGCCAAGTTAACTAAGCCGGTGGAAGACCCGCCAGTCCTTGCACCTGAACCGGCAAGGCCACCTTCTCCTCCATTAGCTGACGCTTCAGAAGACCCGCCTGTCAATGATGAAGTAAATCCTCCTGAGCCGTCAGTTGATGAAACCACCATGAATCCTTCTGCAACCGGACCATCCAGCTCGGCCAACCCGCCATCACCGTCTACGCAAGACGTTCTGATCACCGGGAGCCGCTTTGTTGAGCCGGGAAATCCCACTGTGTTGGCTCGTCATATGGCGAAACAAGAGGCGTTGGAGAAACAGAAAGTGCATTTTGATATTTCACACTATGACCATCTGAATGCCAATGACATATTATCCGGTTATCTCAGCCATGTGCACTCCAGCCGTGACTCAGAGATAGAAATGGTCAAGCAGCTACAGCTGAAATAAGAGGTATGTTCTTCCGGCTTACTTATATTCCGCCAGCCCCCAAGTCTTCAGATTGTGAGAGAACCGGAATGATCTGTAGAATTTATGATATAGGCTAAGACTTTTACTTTTTAGATTTTCCTGGAGTTCAATAAAATAGAACAATGCTACATCCGTAGTCCCCAAGGGCCAGTTCATTTGACCATAAATGAGCCGGTACTTTGAATTTTCATAATTGTCTTGTACCCTATCAAAAAATAACATTGTAATCCGGCTTATCCTTGAGAAACTTGCTGAATAGCATGCATTAGCCCCGAAGTGCCAAGTGCTGTTACTTTGTAAAGTACTTGGGACTTAAAGTATGTTTTAGAGTCATAAGAAATTGTTTTGGCATACATTAGCCCCCAAGTGTCAAGTGGTTTGGCAATGCAAAGTACTTGAGACTTGAATCTTGACTTTTGAACTTTAACTGAAATCTTGACTCGTCTGGGAATGTTGTGCAGAATGTCTTATCTGAACTGAGCTCACAATTGACTGATGCGAAGACCCGGCTGGCCGATCAGGAGGCAGAGATCAAGTCTGCTCACTCCAAGCTGCAAGTAAGTCTCTCTGAGACGGAAAAATTAAAAACCAGCTTTGCTGCCAAGAAGAAAACCTGGGATGAAGAAAAAACGCTTCTGACACAACGTGCCGAGAAGGCTGAAGTAGCCCTTGAAGAGGTTATGGCAGAGCTGACCGGTTTAAAGAACCGGGTGTCACAAATGGTGTTCGCCATCTTTGGTAAGCCATCTGTACTGACCTTTTTACCTTATTTTGACCCGGACTGCAAGCCGCTAGCTGACTCTTCGCGTTCAAAACATATGTAGGCCCTCGAAGCAAGAATCTGAGTGAAGACCACATGATTAAGCTGAAGGCAGTCTATACCATAGTAGAGCAGTTGTACATTGGCGCACAACGAGCACTCGCTGCTATCTCTCCTACCAATCAGGGACCCAACCGGCTCAGTGATGTTTTAAAGAAGCTGTCAATCTTGCCCGCCAGGTTCCAAGAAGTCAAGGGCTCCTGTGCCCGAGCCGGAGCTTTGACTGCCCTGAGCCGCTCCAAGGCTTGGGTGCGAGATCTAGACCCGGAGGATGTAGACAGAGGGTATCCTACCGTGAAGGAAGACGGATCTCCCTTTGAACAAGACGACTTCATGCCTTGCATGCGCGGAGTTCGTCCTCTGGCAACTATTCTTGGAGATGAAACCAATATCGACAAATATCAGCCGGGTTTTGATGTGGAAAATAGGAAGATGGCAACTCCCTTGTACAAGGTGACAGATTTGATCCCGCCTGTTCGTGAACATACATTTTCTCCGGAAGTTGACCCGGCTGGCCTGATTGATGAAGAAGCTGAATTTATTGCCGTGAATGGCTTTGATTGGTCAAACCCAGCTTCCAATCAGCAGAGGGTGGTGAACAGGCGAGGGAGGAGTGATGCCCATCTTCATGGGCTTGTAAAAGCCTTGTAATAGATTAGTTTTGAAGACACCGTATATTCTGCACATGCCATCGCGCATAAGACACCGTGTGTTATTCTGTGCTTGCTGATGTTAATATATGCATCATATTTATGGTTATCCCTACAATACTTCAACTCTGTTCCTGCATATAAAAAGGAAAAAACTGGCTTGGCGGCTTAGGACCAAACGGGTCAAAACACCCGATTTATAGCCCATATCTTTATTATAGTAAAAAACAGAACTAGATGTAAGAAGAAAACAAGACTGAAAAAACCTTTTATTAATACAGAAAGCAACTATTTATAAACAATAGCCACACATGTACCTTCGATCTCCGGACCACCGGTTTAAATGACCCGGGTGATGAAGTTGATAATCCAGTCTTTTTGAGAAGTCAATGCTTCTGAATACTTAATGAGTATTATGCCCTGGCGGCTTGTTGTCAAATATCCAGCCGGTGCAAAGACCATGTTGATTATTTGCGAAATTGGGACAACTAAAACCAATAAAGCAAAAATAGGTGGTAAACAAAATTAACCTTGTAATTAAAGGTTGGGGGTTTCTTATTCGAATACAATCAGTAAACTAGACCAAGGGGGTTAAGCTAATGTTCGAATACGACCATATAGCCCCCAGTGGCTTTGGCATTGCGCCGATCAAGAGGGTACCGACAGCTATGTTCTCTTTGGTTCGGATACGACATATGTTTGAACAGGAAGCCCCCAAATGACCTTGAGAGGTTTTTAACGACCCTGATTCAAATACGATCCAAGTCGGACCCGAAAGGGGTTAAGCTGTGGTTCAGATATGATCAAGAAGCCCCCTAGTGAGTTTGGCTTTGAGCCGATCAAAACGGTTACGACAGCTATGTTCTCTTTGGTTCGAATACGACCAATGTTTGAACAGGAAGCCCCCAAGTGACCATGATAGTTGCAGCTAGATTCGAATACGATCATAAGCCGGACTAAAAAAGGTGAGACTTGATTTACATATGATCGACTCCTTAATAGTCATTTGAAAAATAGTAGTAAAAAATAATAAATATGTGTAATCTTTTTGAAAAGAAAAGAGACCGATGGTCCTGCTTTATTACTTATCATAATATATACAACCTCATAGTATGTACATGATGAGAGCCGGTGGCTCAGGTTTAGTATGGCCTAAGTTGAGCAATATTCCACGCCCGGCGGGTCTCCTCTTCCGACTTACGTGAGTCTTTGTGCTCTCGAACGTCAATGAGGTAATAAGACCCATTGTTTAAGTTCTTGCTGACCACAAAGGGTCCTTCCCAAGGTGGGGATAACTTGTGTGCATATGACAGATCCTAGATGAGCCGGAGCACCAGGTCGCCTTCTTGAAAAGTCCTGGACTTAACCCGGCGGCTGTGATAACGACTCAGGTCCTGTTGATAAATTGCTGATCGAGCCGCTGCTAAATCTCTTTCCTCATCTAACAGGTCAAGTGCATCTTGTCTGGCTTGTTCATTATTAGCTTCAACATAAGCCGCCACACGGGGCGAGTCATGACGGATGTCACTAGGCAATACTTCTTCTGCTCCATAAACCATGAAGAAAGGTGTATAACCTGTAGACCTGTTAGGGGTGCACTACAAAAAAAAGACACACCCGTGACATTTTGGGCCGAACAAAAAACTTTTCTGTCATACATATGACACTTCTATGATGATAATTGTGACAAAACACGGCATCATCATAGATGTGGTGGGCTCCTACTTCTATGACAAAAAATCATGACAGAAAATGGGCTTTTCGTCCTGGGCGGGCCGGAGACGCAGTTGCATGACATTCTTTGGGCCGTCCATGACAGAAAAAACCGTGGTAGAAGCGAGGGGGAGGAAAATTTCGGGGAGTTCCCGATTACGGTGGGAGGTCGGGGGCCGAGCGATGCGCGTTTCTCTCGTACACGTACGCGTGTGTGTGTGCGAGGCGTTGGCTGTAACTGAACCCGAGCGAGGCATTGGGCTCTAACTGAACCCGAGCGATTGCACTGCAGGCTACGCGTTACTGAACCGGAGCGATCGATCGATAGTTGTTAACTGAACCCGATCGAGCGATTCCTTCGCTATTGCTGCTAACTGAAGCCGATCGATTGGATGAACAGTGTGCGTTGCGGGGGGGGGGGGTGGATGAAAAGTGAGCGGTGGCGTTGCCTCTGGATGAACAGGACCCGTGGTGTGGTGGAGGGCTGGATGAACAGTAGACGGTGTAGGGGTACCCGTGGAGGGGTGGTTGAACAGGACCCCGTGGTGTGGAGGGCTGGATGAACAGTAGACGGTGGAGGGGTGCCCATGGAGGGGTTGTTGAACAGTAGCCGGTGGAGTAGCGCGCGGTGGAGGCTGGATGAACAGGAGCCTGTGGAAGCTGGAGGAGGTCGACGATAGCCCATGGAGGCTGGAGGAGGTCGACGGTGGAGATGAACAGTATCCCGTGGAGTCCCCTTTTGCAGTACGCCACACCCCTCCCGATGAACAGGACCCCCGTTTCAACCGTAGGAGGTCCGTTTCCTCCGTTTTGCGGTACGCCACACCCCTCCCGATCAACAGGACCCCTGTTTCGACCGTAGAAGGTCTGTTTCCTTCGTTTTGCGGTACGCCACAACCTCCCGATCAACAGGACCCCCGTTTCTACCGTAGGAGGTCCGTTTCCTCCGTTCTGCGGTACGCCAGGCCTCGTTTCCATTGCCTGTTCCGTCCAAGCCCTCCCGATGAACACGACCACGCATTTCGTTCCGACCCAGCCGGTTGGCTCCCACACGTTCCGTTGCCTCCCGATGAACACGACGCATTCCGTTGCCTCCCCATGAACACGACGCATTCTATTGCCTCCCCATGAACACGACGACGATGCTGTTTCTCGGTTCCGACCCAGCCATGTACACGAGCCCTCGCCAGACGTATGCACGAGTAGGCGTTCGAGACCCCGCCCGTATGTACACATACGTGGCCGTATTTTCTTTCTTGCACCCTGGCCGCTGTACGTACGTGTACATGCTACGTGCGCGCCTCTACTACGACATATGCGCGCCTCTACATCGACCAGTATATATGTACGTACACGTTCGCGACCAGAATGACAACGCTACGTACGCTTCAACCCGGTGGGTCCCGACTGTCAGGCACTTCCTCGCGTGTGAAGATGCAGCTGGTGGGTCCTAGCAGTCAGGGGGGCGAATCGTTTATTTTTTTCCCGGACGCACTTCCTTGTGTGCGAAGATGTAGCTGGTGCGTCCTAGCAGTCAGGGGGGCGAATCATTTTTTTCCCGGACGCACTTCCTTGCATGCGAAGATGTAGCCGGTGGGTCCCAGTAGTCAGGGGGAAATGTTTTTTTCACAAAATACAGTGGCCCATCCGGTGGGTCCCAGCTGTTAGGTGGAGGAATCATTATTTTCTGCGTAATAAGGAGGCACTTCCTTGCTGCGGCCGTGGACCCAGCTGTCAGCCTCTCCACATACAGTCCACATCCGATGGAAGTCGTTCCTTGACCACATTGACCACGCCGCGCCGAGAGCACCAGGGCGGTGGACGACGGCGAGGCCTAGGAAGGGGACGACGCGGAGCCGGGAAAGACGCGACAGTGGAAGCCCGCGCGGAGCAGAGTATGAGGGTTCACTGGTTCGGCTGCGGTGTGAGGCTGCCGTCGCCATAGGGCCTGGCTAGCGATGGAAATAGTAGGGGGCAGTGAGGCCTCCGCGGCAGCACATCCGGCCACGGGAGGCAGGAGCATACAACACGACTGGCGCTGCTTTGGGCGGCTGGAGCAAGAAGACCAGAGGTTGAAGAAGCACTACGGTCGTTCGATGGACATTGTACGGTCACTGGAGCTAGAATCGTTTATATTGACTAAGTTGACAAAGCCCTCCATCCCCGTCAACTTAGTAGGCCCACAAGTCAGCCTCCCACCAAAGTGGGTCCCAGCTAGCAGGGGGTATTCATTTTTTTGTGCGTAACAAGGAGGCACTTCCGGCAGGTCCGAGCTGACAGCAGGGGGAACATTTTTTCGCGAAATACGGTGGCCCGTCGGGTGGGTCCCAGCAGTCAGGGGCAAATGTTTTTTTCGTGAAATACTGGTGGGCGTCCGGTGGGTCCCTGCTGTTAGGTGGAGGAATAATTATTTTCCGCGTAATAAGGAGGCACTTCCTTGCGGCTGCCGTGGACCCAGCTGTCAGCCTCTCCACGTACAGTATTCTTCCAATGGAATTCGGTCGTTGACCACATTGACCACTCCGCGCCAAGAGTACCACGCGGTGGACGACGGCGAGGCCTAGGAAGGGGATGACGCGGAGCTAGGGAAGACACGATAGTGGATGCCCATGCGGAGAGGACTACGAGGGTTCATTGGTTCGACTACGCTGCCGTCACCGCAGAATAACAGGGGGTGTGGGTGAGTGGAGTGGAGGGATGGCCTGACGAGTAGTGGGAGTAGTATGGGGTGGTGAGGCCTCCGCAGCAGCACAGCCGGCTACGGGAGGCAGGAGCAGGCGGCACGACCGGTGCTGCTTTGGGCGGCTGGAGCAAGAAGACCAGAGGTTGAAGAAGCACTACGGCCGTTGGATGGACATCGTACAGTCAGTCGAGCTAGAATCGTGCATATTGACTAAGTTGACAAAGCCCTTCGTCCCCGTCAACTTAGTAGGCTCACTATACTGGGTCCCAGCTAGGAGGGGGAGTATTCATTTTTTGTGCGTAATAAGGAGGCACTTCCTTGCGTGTGAAGATATAGCTGGTGGGTCCGAGCTGTCAACGGCGGTAACGTTTTTTCTCGAAATACAGAGGCCCTTTCGGTGGGTCCCAGATATCAGGTGGAGGAATCATTATTTTGCGCGTAATAAGGAGGCATTTCCTTGCGTGCGGTCGTGGACCCAGCTGTCAGCCTCTCCACGTACAGTCCACTTAAGATGCATGTCTGTCGTTGAGCACGTTGACCATGCCACGCCGAGAGCACCAGGGCAGTGGAAGACGGCGAGGCCTAGGAAGGGAACGACACAGAGGCGGGGGAGAACGACTGTACGAGTGTTTACTGGTTCGTCTGCCGTCGCCGGAGAATAACAGCAGGTGTGGGTGAGTAGAGGGATGGCCAGGCCAGCGATGGGAGTATGGTGGGGCGGTGACGCCTGGGCGGCAGCACAGCCGACCGCGGGGAGGAGGGAGCAGGCAGTCCCGCCGACGCTTGTTTGTGCGGCCGGAGCAGGAAGAGCAGAGATTGAAGAAGCACGACTGCCGTTGGATGGACATCCAACAGTATACATGCCATCTGTGGAAAGCCTCAAATCTGTGGAAAACAGCATACAGCCCATCTGCCATTATTTCAAATAATTTACAGCCCATTTGCTAATTCTTATTAGTTTTTTTGGAGCCCATATTCTTTTTGTTAGCATTACAGCCCATATTGTGACCACAGTTAAAAAATTATACGAAATTTTGCATATGTCGGTGCGGTCTGAACTGTTTTTAATCCCGAAATTTCGAGTCACATTCAGACTGATTTTAAAAATAAATGTATATCAATATAAAATCCAATAAATTGTCCATGCATAAAAATCAATGCAATTTAAAATCATGAAATGAAAAAAGATATTTGAAACTAATTTCCGGTTTGATGTGTTTTAAAAATGTACATCCCATTTCTCATTACTGACAGGCCATTTTCTCGGCCAGCCAAATGAAGCTCTCCTCATCTTGAAAGATTTGCAGCCCAACAGGCCTGATAAAGCGACATACTTGACAAATCACAAAAAAATTGGGCTAGCCATTTTCAAAAAGAAAAAAAATTACTGGGCTGGTATGTGGTAAACGTAAAAGAAAAGGCTGTCTAGATAGGTCAGAGTGTCCCACACAGCCCAGTTGACACCCTGCTTCCGTCTCAAAAACAAATTAGATAAATGCCACTCCAATGATGGCGATTCATAAAAATGCCACTGCAATTTGCAAACTTTGAAAAATGCAACTGCAATTTTTGCAAACTTTGAAAAACGCCACTGCAGTTTGCAAACTTTGAAAAACGCCACTCCAGACTTCGAAAAATGCCACTAGAAATGGCATGAAATGGCATTTTTCAAAGTTTGGAAATTGAAGTGGCATTTCTCGAATACACTAGATTTGGAGTGGCATTTATCAAATTAACCCAAAACAAAACTAACTGGGTGAGCTGCTGGGTCCCTGGTGTCGGCCGCTCGTTGTGCAATTCTCTCGTTTATTGACTACATTGACAATGGCATGGGACCCAGATGTCAGAAATCCACTAGGAGGAACCATTTTTTATTGGCTTGAAATAAGGAGTCACTTGCTTGCGTACTGCCATGACTTTGGCGGGTCCTTGCTGTCATCCTCTCCACATACAATCATCTCCTGATTGTGTACGTGTCAACTTGCTAGGCCCACAAGTCAGCCTCTAAACCTGTGGAGGACAAATACAACCCATTTAAAAAAATAACAACCCATTCCATACGTTCAAATGGAAAGTTCAACATTCAGAGCAAAGTAACAGGTCTGATCCACATATAGAGTACTGAACTTCCATGTTGACAACCATCATAGCCAAGTTAACTATCTACTCCCACTAATACTCTAGTAGCGTACAAGTACTAACTTACTCTTAGTTAACTAGATGATGCCGGCCGCCATCTGTCGTACACGCTAAACGCCGGCACCAGCGTCGTGCGCCACGCCTCGGACTTGCAAGAGGTGCGATAGGGCGCGTTGCTCGCGCGCGTTGGCCCTTTCCATGCCGGCGTGGTCCACCGAAGCTTCAGCTTCGAAGCGGGAAACCCACTTGACGAGCTGGTAGTAAAAATCGGCGTTGCGAACGCGTGCGTGCCCGACAGCCTCCAGGGCTATTTGCCGAGCGCCGGCCTCCACGTAGTCGGCACAGTTGCGGACGCTCTACTCGCGACTCAGAGCGTCGGTGCGCTGCTGCTCCATGTCCCGCTGGCGGCGCAAATCGGCGATACGCTGCTCCTCCGCCAGGCGGTCGCGCTCCAATAACTCCTGCTCCTCCGCCATGCGGTCACGCTCCAACAACTCTTCGATCTCCGCATTGCCATCTAAAGACAGATAGAATGCCTCCTCCCTCCGTCTGCCTTCCGGTGAAAACCCGAACACTAGTTCTGGCGGTGACTGTCTCCGGCATCGCCTACCGCGGACAGGCGGGGGCATGGCGGACGTGGCCAGCGACGTCGGGCCGGTGGGGGCTTATGAGGATATGGCGAGTTGGGTCACGCTGGCACCGAAGAAGGCCGGGAAACAGTACTTATAGGCAGAAGGTAGCACGACGGTCATCGGAATTCAATGCATAATGGCTTAGCGCGCCAGCTTGCCGTGGAAAACTAGAGAAACTGAAATTATGACTGTGCTGTCCCGTCCTGTCTGGGTCGCACGCCGGCATGGCGGTTAAATGAGTGCACTCGAATCATCTCCCTCCTTGTCAATAATGATTCCACAGATTTAAATAGCCCGCAACAATTAAAGCATATCTTTTTTCGCATCAGTTAGCTGCCTTAATTACGGCCGGCTGCATCCAGGCACTCAGAATCGCTCACATGCAGTACGTGAAGCAGCATGCAACGAGTCGCAGCGGAGGGCACACATGCAGCCACTTAAATCGCTGGAATTAATTAGGCTTAAACTTCTGCATGCCGTTAATTATTTCCATGCCTTGGTCTTGCTGCTTTGCTCACGGGACTAATAAACCCGGATGGAGGGAGTACCTTGGTTGGTGAGAGGTTTGAACTAAGCCCTGCAAATCGGAAAGGAGGTACTAGTACATGCGTGATCCGCTATTTATTCGTGTAGGATCGAGTAGGTCGTTTCTTGAATTGAGCCTTGCAAACCGGAAAGGAGGTAGTACGTGCGTGATCCGCTATTTATCCGTGTAGGATAGATGGTGTAGCTTGTCAGTTTCTTCAGAGGTAGGCATTTTTATCCGTGTAGGATCGATAGTGTAGCTTGTCAGTTTCTTCCGAGGTAGGCATTTTTATTCAAAAAACTGCCACTTCGCATCTTGTGTCGCAAATAAAACTGCCAGGAGCGCATTTGTAGACTAGCTAGTGATCGATCAGTAACTTGTAAACACTGAGTGAACAGAAATAAGTAACTGTTAATGCATCTCAATGATTCATAGATCATATACAAATATGTAGCTCTGAAAGCAAAGATCAGCCACTTCGGATCTTGCGTCGCAACTAAAACTAACTAGTATGATTCCCATACATAAGATCAACATGTTAATGCATCTCAATGAATCACAGATCATATACAAATATGTAGATCGAAAAGCAAAGATCTAGAAAAAACATCTGTTCTTCCTACTAACATGGATGCTTATCTTGGCCAACATTCAGTATAGACTGAAAGACAAATTTGTTTGTGAAGTCTACAATTCATCTTGCAAATGTAAGTGGTTTCACCAACAGCTGGAACCATGAGAATGAACCACACATGATGGAGGAACATCCACTGCAATATGATTTGGTCTTCTCTCGATCACACCGCTAGTCTATTTTCGGAATACAAACTTTAACTTAGGCAAAATGATGCCAATTGTATAATTAGACCAAAGCAATGAAGCACCTAGTGTTGGCCAATAAATAGTACAGTACTACTTTTCTACAGTCCATGAAGTGACTATCCAATCTTTGTGTGTCTATTTTCAAATGGCACTACATGTAGTGACTATACTATTCTCTTGTGCAATTCAACCAAAATTGCGGACACTTTGTTTATTTGCCAAATAGCAACGGGCAGACATCTCTGTCTGCACAAATATCAAGCATCTAGTAAACATATACCACACCTTGTATTTTCGGTTTAAACATGTCTCTTCCGCTTAGCATCTGTCATGTTCTGCACTTGACAATCTGATAAAGTTATGTTTTGCCCTGGACAATTTCATACTCAATTGATTTGCTGGTTCAGAGCCGAAATATAGCGCATATTCTTCATCAGACCAAGGATATCCATGTTCGCAGTGATGGAATAGGTGAAATCGATACAATCGAAATTGAGCATCCAATCATTGAATCCTGTCCTGCACCTCCAATGTAGGTCCACCCTGCCAATAAATACACATGCAAACCACTAGTATTACTATCTAATGACAGTACAAAAAGAGTAGCAAGATAGTAGCAAACCATGTACCTTCATAATGAACAGCTCATAGTGCTACCAATTGGATATAAAGGTTTGGAAAAAAACATGCTCCTAATGTTGAACCAGTTGGACTTTTTGTGCAGTTCCACTAAAATCGAGCATCCCTCTTTGCATAGATATTGAAAGTGTGATTACTCTAAAAGTGGCACTAGTTGAAGCGTAGACTCACAAATATAAGCATTCCAATTTCTTAATGGGAAAAGGTAGCAAGACTGTTTCTAACCACCTGTTTGAAGGAATAAATAAAGCAACAGTGGCTGATGTCAGGAAGGCATACATAGTTTTTTCTGAAAAACTGAGCCATTCCTGACCTTTCCTCTTCTTTTAAGAAAATTTTGTGTAGTTCTACTAAAATAAAATGCCATCACCGCCTTGACAATTCAGTGACACTATACAAAAGGAAATGACTTAACATTACATCATGATGTCAGGTATGTAGTCGACAGGCATTAGAGACAAACATACAGACCTCCTCCGATAACATAATGAACATTTATTTTAACAAAGGTGTGGCTAGCTTTACCAGGATAATTGGAGTGAACTCTACACCCTTTGTTCCTTAATATAAGACGTTTTCGCGGTTCAATTTAAAGTACCCAAACGTCTAGTATTTAGAAAAAGAGGTAGTAGTTTTCTTGAGCACATATCTGGGAAAGCTTGCCACACTTTATTTATGTCCATACGCTAATGCAACACCATTCGAATACTACAAATATACACTAATCCAGTGGCTAGTGCAACAGTAGAGTAGTTAGTTTATTACAGGGTATAGTACAATGGTTTTACTGAACAGATTTCAATAAACTCTAGCACTGGAAGGTTTCTATAAGAATTAACAATACAAAATGTAAAGCTAACAAGTTTCAACATTGGTATACTAGCTGTGCATGAGCATTAAACCAAATACAAAAGTCTGAAGGTAAATAGCATTATTAACTAATGACAATATAAAAAAAATTGCAAACATGTACCTCCAAGGTAAATATCATTTCGAACTCGGGGGGACCTTAAAAATTGGTATCCCAATCTTGATAATCGATCAAACATAAAAACTTGATCGAATGAATCAAGAGAACAGTCAGAGGAGGACGTGCCCACTCTTGACCTTTCCTCTTGTCTTCATAATTGTCTGTGCAGTTTAACCAAAATAAAATGACATCAGCGCCTTGGCATTTTGGTGACACTGTACAAAAAAAATAACTTATCTCATGAAAGTGAGGTATGTAATCTATAAGCATTAACAGTGCAAAAATCTAAAGGCAGCAACAATTTTCATCGTTGGTATACTAGTTGCGCAACAGGATTAGAATACCTTAGCTGAAAAATCTTTAGTACATCCACAATCAATAGCTAACCCTGAAATAATCCAGTGACATTAAATGGCATTGCTTAAATTTATCGGTGGCATTAGACCAACGAAAAAAATTGCGCGCTACAAAATATAGCGAGCCCCTTCTCAAAATGCTACACAAGTTATAGCACGCTAATAGTGTGCTATATTTTAAAATAGCGTTTGCAAAAAATGCCAAATATATCCACAAATAAAGTATTTTAGTACCTTAAGACACCATTGTAGAGAGACATAATCTAGCCAGATAGGAAGCACAAATTTTAAACTGAATGTCAAACTATAGTCAATCTATTTAACATGTATTAACTCTGAAGACTGAGCACCTAGCCTACATCTACCGTGCAATAACCACAAAATAAACCTGTGCTTCCCTATTTTTCTGATATTTTTCATCATTTGAACGCTATATCGCCACACGCTACAACGTTATAACGCCCTGTAGCGCGCTAATTACATGAATAGCGCCATAGCATCTAAATTTGCTAAAATATAGCGTTTCCTTATGAATACGCTACAACGACGCTGTAGCGTCGTTATAGCATGCTATTTTTTTCGTTGCATTAGACTGAGACCGACATTAGTTAAATGTGGCATCACTTTAGCAGTAGCATTGCTTGACTTGACTGTTGGCGTTATACTAACAGCAAAAAAGTGGTAATAAGAGCATGGGAGGCCCATTCGGACAGTGGGCGCACCAGTACGATGTACCTCCACGGACGTAGAGTGGTGAGGGAGGTATGGTTGCCCAGATCAACAAATATCCAGGCAGCATATGTGGATTACGTCCCATTTTTGTTCTCTTTAGCCACCTTTTTCCTATGCGAGGACAACAAACCGATCGACCTGGTGAATTCTCTATTGCGTTGTCATGCCTTTCTACCCTTCTTCAACCAAGAGACACGAGACTCGTTCCTTAGCTACTGATTTTCCCCTTTTCAACCTAGATGCGGGTTCGATGCCTACTCTCTTGGACAGTACAGTCTCCCTTCCTTTCCTTATTCAACCCAGACATGGATTAGTCTGCATGAAGTAGGGTTTCCTTTAATAGTGCAAATTATGGTTTTCGTCTGCGTGGCCAGCAGAGTAGAGGATAGCAAATTGGGAAGATGGTGGAGTGGAAAAAGATCCACATGCAACGACGTGCAGATGGGGCAATAGAACAAGGTTATGGTTCGAAAAGAGGTAGCATACCTGAGGGTCGGCGGGAAGTGGCTTCGCTCGTGGTCGTCGTCCTCCGCACACACTACGGCAAGCGAGCTTGGGGACGGAGGCCATCCCGCGCGGGCGCTAGGTCTGAGAGGACGGCCTTGTCGTCAGTGCGTGACCTCGCTCGCCGACGACGAGTGCGTCAACGCTGCACGTCCTTTTCTTCCCCGGCGGATCTGTGACCACCGGTGAGGAGGGAGAGAGGGGCCGTCTTTTTTAGATCTGGAGAGAGGGTGGTAGTGTGAGAAGCAAGTGGGCAGCCCTTAGCAAGAAAGCGCAAGCTCCAGCCTATATATCTTTTTTATACTACTAGTACTGGAGGTGGAGTAGTGGTAGAGTAGTTTATATATTTTCTCTGCGTACAGTACCAATTAGTCGTGCTTCAAAACTGATCGGCATGCCATTAAAAAAATAAAGGTCGATAACTAATGCGGCACCTCGGGCCAACGCGGCCAGATCGCATTTTGCACGAGAAATTACACACCATGTTTCGTTGACATGTGGTCCCATTCCAACATATCAGTGAGACGACAGCGAGTAGTAGGAGTATTTCCGAATAGACGTGTAGGTCGGGGCGCCTCTTCGTGAACCATGGCAAACTCGCAACCGTCCACTGACTCTTCGCCTTTCCCTCTCGATTTTGAACTGCTGTCGCACGCTCTTCCTCTCCCTGCTCCATTTTCCTTTAGCCCTTCACCCTTTCTTCTGCCATTGTTCGATCGTCTTCTCCATGGAGGGAACAGGCCGGAAACGACCCCGTTATTCTTGCCCCAATCTGAAAGATGACGTGGTGGAGGAACTCATTGATCGGTGCAACGTCATTACCTCGGCTAGCATGGCAGGTTCGTTCAAGCCCATTCTCGACTCAACTAATAACATCATTACAAGGAACCCCAAGAGTCAAGGAGCGGTTTGTTCTCCCCTATCTTCTTCGTTGTGACCCTGATGACTGGTGCCGGCACGACGGAGGCCTCGCCCTATGCAAGTTGATGCCGCTTGATCATGATACGTATGATGTTAAGATGCCATCGCTTGAGGGCAAGGCTTGGGCAGGAGCAAATGGAGATTGGGTTGTTTATATTGGGTCCAACTGCGAGTGGGAACTTGTGAATGTGTACACTTGTGACCGGGTTCCACTTCCAAAAATCTCAGCAGACTGCCTAGAGGTTGAGCACACCGGTATTGTACGCACGTTCAAATACGATCATGGTGACTGTCTTCTATGGAAGATAGCAATTTGTCGAGTTCCCAACCTCTCTTGGAACTACAACAACTATCAAGTTGTTGCTATCTTCGACAAGCTTGTTGTCGTCCTTGGCGGTTTGACTCGATGGATATTGCTCAAAAATCAGTTTCTCTACACGGGTAAGTACTGTGATGCAATTCAATACGAAGGCCTTGTGTTTGCTGCCACCACTCGTGGCACTGTTTTTGCATGGGGTCCTCGTAGTTTCGGTACGTTTGTCTTCCACTTAGGGAGTCCTGTATTAGGGGGTCTCCGGACAGCCAGACTATATCCTTTGGCCGGACTGTTGGACTATGAAGATACAAAATTGAAGACTTCGTCTCGTGTCCGGATGGGACTTTTACTTGGCGTAGAAGGCAAGCTAGGCAATATGGATATGTATATCTCCTCCTTTGTAACCAACCTTGTGTAACCCTAGCCCCCTCCGGTGTCTATATAAACCGGAGGGTTTTAGTCCGTAGGACAACAACAATCATACCATAGGCTAGCTTCTAGGGTTTAGCTTCTTCGATCTCGTGGTAGATCAACTCTTGTACCACTCATATTATCAAGAACAATCAAGCAGGACGTAGGGTATTACCTCCATCGAGAGGGCCTGAACCTGGGTAACATCATGTCCCCTGCCTCCTAGTACCATCTGCCTTAGACGCACAGTTCGGGAACCCCCAACCCGAGATCCACCGGTTTTGACACCAACATTGGTACTTTCATTGAGAGTTACACTATGCCGTCGCCGTAAGGAGGATGTCTCGTCTCGTTGTTAATAACAACATTACTGCCGGGGGAGCCCTGGCTGTCGGCCAAACTCTTCAGCTAGGCAGTTTCATCATGACCGCCCATTCGGCTGCTGCACCGATGATGACTTCTCGGGTCATCAAAAACAGCCTGCTCGTCGGCTCGGAATTTACCGAGCAGATGGATCCAATGGAGCTCTCATCCCTAAACGAGGTCTTGGATCGCATCGCCTCCTTGGGAGTTGCTACGGACTATGATCGGATTGGGCTTAAACCCGATCAAAGGGAGATTAACTCTCCACCGGTCACCCATCATATTGCGGTGGTGGAGGAACAATGCGGCGATTCTTCCTCTATCTTGAGGACTAACTATGTCCGGATTCCTGAGCTCTCCGAGACGGATACCCATTTACGGGAGGACTTCACCCAAGCCCTGAACCTAGAGTCAGGCGGCGGGCCAGACTTATTGGGCAACATCCCGAAACCCGAACTTCCAAGATTGGGAACTCCTTAGCCCCTGGGTCTCAGATCGGGTAAGGGTTCGGACTTAAAGCCACCCACCTACCCAAGCATAAACGATCTTTCCCACATCAGGCAAGCGCCCCAGGAAACAGTACATCATTATTGGGCCAGATTCCTCCTTGTGATGAACAAGGTTAAGGACTGTCGCGAGGAAGACGCAATCTCATTTTTCTGCAATAATTGCACGGACAAGGGAGTCCTTAACGCCATAAGTCGTCGTGACATATCACGCTTCGCCGACTTGGCGTCCATAGTACGAAAGTACTGTGCGATGGAAAGCGCCTGGTAAACTGAAACGAAATTTTGGGATAATCTAGCTCCGAATATACACCCAGCCCAAAGTAAAAGGGTGCACTATCATAAGACACCCGAGTTAATTACAAAGAAGCGAAGACCCTCTACAAGGCGGGGAACCGTATTGGAGGGATGGCTCAACGGACCCTGCAAAATTCATAGTACAGCGGATACCATACCAACACACAGCCTTAGAGCATGTTGGGTACTCCGGCAGGTGGCCAAAAGTGGTGAGGATCTTCTCATCCCAGATGCCACAGAGCACCATCCCGGGGATAACTATACGGTATTAACAGTCTTCGAAACCTTCGAATCAAATAATAGGCACAAGCGAACACTCCATAGCCTTGCCGAAATTTGCCACGTGGCAGCAATAAATCCATGGAGTGACACGACTATTACTTTGAATGCCAGTGACGAACCTAAATTCCGAACAGCCCGAGCACCAGCTGCACTGGTCCTCAGTCCAATTGTGGACGGCTTTCGACTCACCAAAGTACTCATGGACGTCGGCAGTGGATTAAACCTCATCTATGAGGAAACTCTTCAAAAAATGGAAATAGACTGGAACCGCATTGAGCAAAGCAGCACAACCTTCATAGGAATCATCCCCAGTTGGGAAGCACGCTGTGCTGGGAAAATCACACTAGATGTGGTATTCGGCACGCCGGAGAACTATAGGTCTGAAGAAATTACATTCCAAGTGGCCCCGTTCAGTAGCGGATACCACGCCCTTTTAGGGCGGGAGGCGTTCACGATTTTCCAAGCTATACCCCATTACGGGTACATGAAGCTCAAAATGCTTGGGCCCAACGGAATCATCACTCTCACTAGTGATCCGGACACAGCACTCCGCATAGAAAACAAAACAGCCGCATTAGCCCTCGAGGCATTATCCGAAGCCCTTGCGGCCGAGGAATTTACTGCGATGCACTCCACAGTGGACAGGGACGACGTGATACTTAACAAGAGATCCAAGTCCACCTCTTTTAAACCTGCGGATGAAATAGTCAAATTCCAAGTCCACCCAACGGACCCTACAAAAACAGCCTCCATCGGGGCACAGTTAAACCCCGCCGTGGACGCCGCACTACGAGAGTTCCTGCGCGAGAATTGGGACATATTCGCATGGCACCCCTCAGACATGCCAGGAATCCCACGCAGGCTGGCCGAGCACAACCTCAATATTCTAAAGGGATTCAAGCCGGTCAAGCAGACTCTTCGGTGTTTCTCTGAACCTAAGAGACAAGCTATGGGAGAGGAACTAGCCAAGTTATTGGAGGCCGGATTCATTACAGAAATAAAACACCCGGACTGGCTAGCAAACCTGGTGATGGTACCAAAGAAGGACAAATCCTGGCGCCTATGTGTCGATTTCAAGGACCTCAACAAGGCTTGCACAAAGGATCCCTTCCCCCTCCCCCGAATTGATCAAATTATCGATGCTACCGCAGGACATGATTCATTGTGTTTCCTCGACGCATACTCCAGCTACCACCAAATCAAGATGGCGGAGTCCGACCAAGCCGCAATGGCATTTATCACACCATACGGCCCCTTCTGTTTCAACACAATGCCTTCTGGGCTCAAAAACGCCGGCGCAACATATCAGCGCATGATTCAGACATGTCTGGAGAAACAGATCGGCAAAACAGTAGAGGCATACGTAGACGATGTGGTCGTCAAAACCAAACACGTCGACTCTCTAATAGACGACTTGAGGCTCACATTCGACAACCTCCGAACATACGACATCAAGCTCAATCCAGAAAAATGCGTTTTTGACGTACCAGCCGGAAAGCTCCTGGGTTTCATTGTCTCCAGTAGAGGAATTGAAGGAAATCCGGCCAAAATCCAAGCTCTGTCATAGTTGGCTATCCCAACAGACCTCAAACAAATCCAGAAATTAACCGGATGTGTGGCGGCTCTAAGCCGCTTTATCTCCCGCTTAGGACAAAATGCATTACCCCTTTATCGCCTCCTTCGGCGCACCGAACACTTTGAGTGGATGAACGCTACCACAGCCGGATTGGAATAAATAAAAGCCATACTGGCAACCAACCCAATCCTGGCCGCGCCAAACATCGGTGAACCAATGCTGTTGTACATTGTGGCAACTCATCAGGTTGTAATCGCAGTGCTCGTCGTCGAACGAGAAGCGGACGGACATAAATCCCCCCTTCAAAAGCTGGTATATTATGTATCCATTGTCCTCACTCCATGCAAATGACGGTACCCACATTATCAAAAGATAGCATATGCGGTATTCATGGCATCCCGGAAGCTGTGACACTACTTTCAAGAGTGTTCAATTACAGTAGCCTCGGAAGTGCCACCTAATGATATTATAAACAACCGTGACACCACGGGCCGGATTGCCAAATGGGACATTGAGCTCCTCCTGTTCGACATAACACACAAACCCCGGCGAGCCATTAAATCGCAAGTATTGGCCAACTTTGTCGCCGAATGGACGGAAGCCGAACTCCCTAAAGAGTACGGCACATACTCCAATTGGATCATGCACCTCGACGACTCCAAAATGCTGGCTGGTCTGGGGGCTGGCTTCATCCTGACGTCCCCAACCGGAGATACAATCCAATACATACTACAGATACTGTATACAGCCTCCCACAACGTAGCCGAATACGAAGCCCTGTTACATGGTCTCCGGATGGAAGTTTCCGTAGGCATTCAACGCCTGGAGGTGCGTGGGCATTCGAACCTCGCAATATCCCAAATAAATGGAGACTTCGATGCCAAAGATCTGAAGATGGCGGCCTATCGCAATGCTGTCCTAAAGACTTGTGCCTTCAAGGGCCAACTTGTGCCTTGCTTGCACACTATTCACGCGCTAATCATGCTCATTATACCTAGGGGCTTCATGCCCCGCACATGTGTTATTCTTCTGTATGTACCTTTACTTCGCCATTATATGCATTGATATGACCTAATTTTCGGCCAAGCTGGGTTGCCTGGCTCTTGTATTTATGCCCTTCGTTCCCGTTAATTCGCATAGGGCTTAAGGGGAGCACCTCTGCAATTGTTACTGCCGGGTCAGCCGGATGTGTACCTCAGACTAGGTGAAGCCGAAAGCTAGCGTTCTTAAGGGAATATTCAGTCGGTGAACAAAAGATGATTTTTATTTATTTTCCATATGTGCCCCAGATGTTTTTGCCTGCGTCTCCTCTCGCAGTCCGGACATGCACTTTAGGGCATGCGTACCCAGGGAAAGGAACCCTTAACAGAACTATTCTCCCTGGAAGATGTTTCTTACTACTCATGTAATATAACATAACTAGTTGGATACTTGTCTATTCATGCACTAATGACTCCTATGCCTGGTTTCCACGCATACCCCGGTTCTTATATAACTGAGCGGGTATTCGGATACACTCCGGACTATTGGGTCCCGAGGTTGAAGCGAAAAGGTCCGCCATGACAAATGATTTACAATCCGGCTAGAAGGCATTATACATGTCACTTTAATTACATAGTCATGTAGACTGACTAAATTCCTCTTCTATACCATCCAACAGGCTGTCTAGCCTACAATCCTGTTGGGAATACTTTGCGGCTAATTCTACTTGCCCATACACTAAGCTAACGGGGATCTCTTTCCCATCGGGCCCCACAGGTCCGACCTCGGCCATGTGGTTTGGGTCAGCTTGGTATACCGCGTCTTCACCATGGCCCAGGCTTCCCTGGCACCTTGACGGCAGGTTGATATCTTCCATAATTGGAAGCGCTTCCGCACTCCCTTGAGCTTCTCCGCAAGCTCTCCAATGCCTTCTGGCAGGGAGACGGATGGCCACAAGGCCTGGGCAATACCTTGCATCACCTGCCAAACCTGTTCGTGCAGTTGTGAGAGCTCGGGTAGAAGATCACCCGCAGACCCGGGCATCTCCTCCGCGGGACGACCCGTCAGCATACCTGCAGACATAACTCTATTAGCCGGCTTCTCCACCGCACCCTTTTACGGGTTCGTTCAAGCACTTACTGAAAATGCCGCGTCGAAGCCGCTTATTCTCCTTCTCGGAGTCCGCAAGCTGAGCTCGAACATCTTTCGGTTCTACACTCAGCTTGGTATTGGCGTCTTGGAGAATGTTTTTCTCCCGCCTGACCTTAGTCAGCACGCGTTTGCCAGCCTTTAGCTGTCGTACGACATGCTGGTCCTCCGGATTCTCTTCGGAGTCATCTGCAATATCTATTGTTAGATCTGCAGCCATACCGCACGCTATATGGTACTTATCATTCTTTGAAACAAATGTTACCAGCTGGGGACTTTTCAGGTTCCTTCAATGCAGCAACGGCGGCCCAAAGTTGGGTCTTGCATTCCTCCAGCTCTTGTGACAGTCAAGTATTCTTCTCTGTAAGAACCTGCACAATAAATGATCCTTAAATCAGTTCTGCCAACTGTTTCAAGTCTCAAGGGCTACTGATACATATAATCGTCAGATTTGCTTACCCGTACATCCCTTACATACTGGTCCGTGGCTCTGGCTAGACCATTTTGAGCAGCACGGAGGTACGCGTCTCCAGAATTGAAGGCATCAAATGCCTCTGGTGAGAAGCAAGTGTCACGGAGTACGGCTCGGTGACGCCTATGATTTATGGCGCTCTCCACTTCTGAATTTGTAGCGGGCAGTCTATCCGCATCCTCTGTAGGAGGAGTATTCGGCGTCCGCCCCATGTCGGCTTCCGCCTCTATGTCCGGCCCTGGAGCCCGACTAGTGGAAGCATGGTCGAAGCCTCTCTGGACATATTCCGGCGAGCGTTTTTTTATTAAAGAAACATGGACGTCATTACATTTTGATAAAGACGAAAACCACAGAGCGGGGTTTTTGTCATACCTCTGCGTCGGCTTCTCCGTCCTGACCGCCTTCATTTTTGGCCTACCAGGCATCGGTGCCTCTTGTTGGCGAGTTGTTGCGTGTTCGGCACGGCGTCCCGAATGCCTTCCCTGTAAAACACCATATGTATATGGTAGGTGAAGTGTGTAAAAGGGGATCCTAGTTTTTGGAGTTGGGATTTTGGTTTTTCTTACGTGCGACGCAGGGAGCAGTCTGGGATAGTCGGCCTTAATGCCCACCAGGGCGTCATCACAGCTCAATTGATAGAACTTCCTGTCTATCAGCTCCACAAATATGTCTGGATCTTCTTCGAGTCCGGGACCGAGGGCCCGGTCAGGGTCCTCTGGTTGTGGAGATGGGTTGTTGACCTCCCTTACGGCTTTTCACAGTTCCTGCCGTAAAATGGCAAGGTGAGTACCTACGACAAAGAATGTGGGAAGAATGGGAGTAAGGAGATATAACTCACCCAGCTTGGAGGGTTGTACATGGAGAATCCATCCCGTGGCTTGATGCGGATGAACTCCTCTTCCTCTCCCTTGAACAACTCGGACAGAATTTTTGCTAAAGCAGCAGCGGTGTCCGGACCCGTACGCCCGCAATGGGTGGCATCATCTTCCCCGTTAAAACACCACAGGGGGTGCCCTCGATATTGAAGTGGCTGCACTCCCCGCATTATGCATATTGACATTACCTCGATTATTGTCAATCCTGATTGAGCCAGCGCTTTAATCCGGTTCATCAGGTAAAGGACTTCCCTGCTGTCTTCCTCCTGGGGGCTCCGTGGGCGCTAGCTTTGGCGTTTCTTCAGAGGAGCATTGTTGAACTCAGGAAGACCCTGCCGAATAGGGTCCTGAAGGGGGACGTCCTCCATATAAAACCATTCCGAAGGCCAGTCTTTGGACGACTTCTTTGGAGTACCGGACAGGTATCCGGTTTCGGCGATGCGCCATATTTCGGCTTTGCCCACTTGATAAAGTGACCCTTTCTGTGTGCGGGGGACGAGGCAAAATAACCTTTTCCACTGCTCAAAATGAGCCTCGCAGCCCAGGAATAACTCGCAAAGGGCAACATAGCCGGCGATGTGTAATACGGAAGTAGGGGTGAAATTATGCAGTTGGAGGCTGTCGGTGTCAAAACCGGTGGATCTCGGGTAGGGGGTCGCGAACTGTGCGTCTAAGGCGGATGGTAACAGGAGGCAGGGGACACGATGTTTTACCCAAGTTCGGGCCCTCTTGATGGAGGTAAAACCCTACGTCCTGCTTGATTATTCTTGATAATATGAGTAGTACAAGAGTTGATCTACCACGAGATCGGATAGGCTAAACCCTAGAAGCTAGACTATGGTATGATTGTATGTTGTCCTACGGACTAAAACCCTCCGATTTATATAGACACCGGAGGGGGCTAGGGTTACACAAGGTCAGTTACAAAGGAGGAGATATACATATCCGTATTGCCTAGCTTGCTTTCCACGCCAAGTAGAGTCCCATCCGGACACGGGACGAAGTCTTCAATCTTGTATCTTCATAGTCCAACAGTCCGGCCAAAGAATATAATCCGGTTGTCCGGATACCCCCTAATCCAGGAATCCCTCAGTAGCCCCTGAACCAGGCTTCAATGACGATGAGTCCGGCGTGCAGTGTTGTCTTCTGCATTGCAAGGCGGGTTCCTCCTCCGAATACACCACAGAAGAATTTGAATACAAGGATAGTGTCCGAACCTGCAAAATAAGTTCCACATACCACCGTAGAGAGAATAATATTACCACAAATCTAATCTGCTGACACGTTTTGGTAGCATGACATCACGCCACAGCCCGGTAATTATTTGAATCATTTTTCTTTAACTAGCCCCACACATAATGCGAGGCGGTTTCTTGACACGTCTTATCAAAGCAGAGATCATGTTCCCCTTATCACGGGATTCTCATCAATACGGACGTGGGTAACGCAACCGCGCCATCAATTACAACGCTTGGGGGATAAGCGAGTTTTACCAGGCTAGTGGGGGCGCATAGTTTAGTCCGCCCTTATAAAGGGATAAGATCTCACCTTTTTCTACCCACGCCTTCTTCCTCCTTGCTCATCCATTTTCGCGCACTCGAGCTCCAGCGCCCAAGTCCGCATCCTTCTCCTCAACTCTCTCCAAACATGTCCGGAGCGGGAGGCAAGTGGATGGCCTCCTCCGTCACGGAGGGACACATCAAAAAGCTACGTGGAGCCGGATACTTAGCCGCGGATATCGCGCACCGGCTGCCAGCCGCGGGGAAGATCGTCCCTACCCCGGAACCTCACGAACGGGTGGTTTTCCTCCCCCATTTCGTCCACGGATTGGGGTTTCCCCTCCATCCATTCGTCCACGGCCTCATGTTCTATTATGGGCTGGACTTTCATGATCTGGCCCTGAATTTCATCCTCAACATCTTGGTGTTCATCGTCGTGTGCGAGGCTTTCCTCCGCATCCGTCCCCATTGTCGGTGTCAAAACCGACGGATCTCGGGTAGGGGGTCCGGAACTGTGCGTCTAGGCCGGATGGTAACAGGAGACAGGGGACACGATGTTTTACCCAGGTTTGGGCCCTCTTGATGGAGGTAAAACCCTACGTCCTGCTTAATTGATATTGATGATATGGGTAGTACAAGAGTAGATCTACCACGAGATCAGAGAGGCTAAACCCTAGAAGCTAGCCTATGGTATGATTTTATGTTCTGGTTGTTGTCCTACGGACTAAGACCCTTCGGTTTATATAGACACCGGAGAGGGTTAGGGTTACACAAGGTAGGTTGCAAAGGAGGAGATATCCATATTCGTATTGCCTAGCTTGCCTTCCACGCCAAGTAGAGTCCCATCCGGACACAAGACGAAGTCTTCAATCTTGTATCTTCATAGTCTAACAGTCCGGCCAATGGAGATAGTCCGGCTGTCCGGAGACCCCCTAAAACAGGACTCCCTCACCCACATCGGCCTATGGCTGAAGACCTTCAACATCAAGCAAAAGGTAGTAGGAGACGAACAAGCGGAATGCGGTGGAGCCATGGTGGGCAAAATGCCCAACGTTATATGGCTCGAGGGCTCCTTCGTGGAGACCATAAAGGGGTGGCAATCGGGGTGGTTCTACATCACCAAGCCGCGCGACACCAACTGGGTGGCGGCCCCCGAGTTTCGATCCGGAATCCCCACGCGGCTCACTTCTTGGAAGGAGAAGGGCCTGTCCTGGGGTTCATCGGTGGAGCTGGACGGACTCCAGAAGTGTATCCAGAACATGACAAGCAAGAAACTTAAGCTTTTTAACATACTCCAGGTCATGCTCTTCCGCCGGATCCTCCCATGTCAACAACGGGATTTCAAATTATGGGAGTTCAACCCGGCCCAGCACCAGACTCTAAGTGAGCTCTTCGACACGATGCATAAACATGTTTGGAGGGTGCTGTTCAAGGGCGCGAGGTCCCTCCTTCTCTTACCGAGGACCGCGGGCTAAGCGCGAAGCGCCCTGCGAATCCTATAAGTTATGTACATCTGGTAGGGTATTTATTTCCCATAGCTTAACCATGTGCGGGGTTTGAGCTCCCATGCCTTTGACAGGACTGGGTGGAGACATCGGAGAAAATTAACTGTCCAGCCCCTCTGCCCGAAGA
The DNA here is from genome assembly GCF_003073215.2 of Triticum urartu. Taxonomy (NCBI): domain Eukaryota; kingdom Viridiplantae; phylum Streptophyta; class Magnoliopsida; order Poales; family Poaceae; genus Triticum; species Triticum urartu. Next base: position 63,283,529 of record NC_053022.1, on the reverse strand, counting down.
CACTGCGGACGCTCTCCTGACGGAGATGCGGACTCCGGCTCCTTATGAGGTGCCGGAGAAGACCAAGAAGAAGGCCAAGGGAACCCGAAAGAGTTCCCGGTGCCAGGTGGTATCGGACTCATCGTCCGATAACACCGAGACACCCTCCTCCCGTGAAAACGAGGAGAAGGAAGATGAAGATTCTCCCCCTCCAGCCGGGGGAGACAAGAAAAGGAAGGCCGCCCCAACCGGGGAGGACGGAGGGTCCAAGAAGGGAAGGACTCTCCTTCCGGACTGCTCCACCACCGCCGCCGATGGCAAAGACGAGTGGCTGCTCAGGGTCAAGCCCCTGGCGAAGTCGTAAGTATTCGGATACCAGAGTAACTCATGGCATACCTTTGTCGCACTGCTTCTCCTAACGTCAAATATGATTATGCAGTCCGCCCCAAGCCCGTATCGATGTATCATCGTCGGACGGTTCCTTGCCCTATGGACAATGCCGAGGTATTGTCTCAAGGGGCACCGAGCCGGGGGGAGATAGTCCCGGAGGCGCCTCAAGGCGACCTTCCGGACTCCAGGAGCAAAGGGAGCAAGGCTCCCAGGGGCTCCAAGTTCGGCTCTCAGCCTAACACCACGCCGGAACCTCCACTGGTTCCAGACTCGGGCAGGCGGCCCCCTTCCAAAGGGGGCAAGACGCCTGTGCCGGTGACCTCTGTCCATCCAGAGGCACCAGACAACCTGCTTGGAGCGCTTTGCGGTGCTTCCATCGACGAAGAGCACCACACTATTATGAGTGCGGTGATCAAGAAGGTTCAGTCCGCCAAGAGCATACTGACTGAAGCCTGTGCCAACCTTCTAACAGGCTTTGAGGTAAGTATTTAAAATATAGGAAAAATATTGCCACATAGATTGTAGCCCGTGATGCTCTATTTGGTGTTCATAAAGAAAAGACGAATAGAGGATCAAATAATATCTGCAGGAGTCTAATATAAGTATGTCTGTATGTGTATGCAGGATTCGCTGCTGACCTCTGCCGCACTGACTGTGGAGGTCGCCGCATTGAAGCAGGACCTCGAGGGGTCCGGGAAAGAGCTCGACCTTGCCAAGAGGTAGCTCGAGGAGAACAAAGGTAAGTAATACCTTGTCTATATATAAAAGAAAGTGTGGTTGCGAAATGACAGGATCATCATGAATGGGCCAGGGGCCATGACCGAAGTGGCAACCCTGAAGCAAGCGCTGTCCGAGGCTGAAAACAAAGCGGCCAAGGAGCGCGCCGAGCGGGAAAAGCAAGAGGCACGGGTGGGCGAGGTGCAGCAAGAGCTCCAGGCTCTCGTGAAGAAGCACAAGGCTTTGGAGCTTGACTCGAAGACGCGAGAGTCTGAGCTTGCCACGGCCCTTGAGAGCTCAAAGCATGCCAAGGCAGAAGCCCAAAAGGCCCTCCAGGAGATTGAGGTGATGAGGAAGATAGCGGCGGGTAAGGCATTCAATATGCAAAGCAAGCATGTGAAAGTAAATTACTTTTTACTTACCCGAGTACAGAGCTCTCCAGGAGCATTCGCAGATTTACCCCACAGCGTGTCGGATGCCGCGAAATATTACCAGGCCAAGGAGGGAAGCTCGACGAAGAAGTTGTTCTGGTCTCAGTATACTAGGACCGAACACCCGATGCCTATGAGCGACCAGCTGAAGCAACTGGTCGAGTTGCACAAGGCGGTCGAACAGGCCATGAAGGGCCTTATAGTCCAGATGTGGCCTGGCGACTCCCTTCCCAACAGCTACTTCGGCCTGGTGAGGTGGCTTGTGGATGCCCGTCTATATCGAAGGTGCCGGCTGGGCTTTTGCCCGTGCAAAGGTGCACTGGGCCAAGATGGACGCCGAGAAGCTGGTGAAGCAGGGGCCGCCACAGGGCAAGGAGCATCGCCACCCCGAAATGTATTATGAGGGTGTCCTAAAGGGTGCCCGTCTTGTGGCGGACGAGTGTGCGAAGGATGTAATTTTTGAATAAACTTGCTCGTGTGATCTTGTATTATGAAAACTTGTTCATATGCGCTATGCAACGCTTGTTTGAATTTATAATATTACCTTCTGTGCGGCTGTTTATCAAATCTGAGAGATGGCTAGTCGTCGGCTTCTGCCCCCATGCCACGAGTGCTGGGGTGTTCGCGATAAACCTGAGCACTCTTTTCCCATTGTTGGGTCCTTCGAGGGAGGTGCTCAGCACAACGAACAAGGCAACCAGACTATAATGCTTTATTACTTTCACTTAGCCATAGAATTCTACAATTTTAAATTTTGGCCAAGCCCCTGGCATTCGGAAGGCCAAATTCGGGGCGCGATACACGCCTTAAGCCGGACAAAGCCGACTCCTCGCTCTAAGCAGCATAAGTCTTTAGGGACTCGAGACCTATCGAACAGCGACCAGCTCTTGCCTTATCATGACAGTCAGTTTGAGCTTTCTCTACTGAGGTGCTTAGCCCAGTTGAACCGGGGCACAATCGCAGTAGTTCTCCCAGTGCTACCTTAGCCGATATAGCGGAACGTAAGGTACCAAAACATGGGAGCCGGGCAAACCTAACTATTGACCCAAGACATGATTCGGAGCTGATGCATATAATGCTATAAGTTTGGGGTGCCGCACTGTCGAAAGTGTTCGGACTTCTCATGCCGTATTATGGGGTATGCTTAAGACCCTGGTGTATTGGCCGGACCAGAGTGTACGGGTGCTGAATGTCATGAATGAACATATATATATATAAAAGAAGAATAGAGAATGCGATAATAGTCTAGTGTTATGCATTGTTTATTCAAAAAGGTGCATCGAAGCAGAATGATACAAGTAGTGCGATAAGCAAAAAGTGGGACTATTTGACATGTCCCCTCCAAGGGAAAGCTGAGGAATGGTATTTAAAGCAAGTATTTCACTCGTTATCAGAGACCACCTGGTAGTTCCATGGTGCGACGTAGCTTTTTGCCTCCTTGGTTGTTGCATCATGTGTCCGACAATCATACTGCCGGACAGGGTTTCCAGAGATTAAAGTACTGAAAGAGAGAAAAATAACAAAGCGGGAAGCCCCTAGTGTGGTTGAGCCGCGTCTTGGGGCATGCCGTAGTCGTGCCCCCCTACCCACCTGTGCCCATGGTATTTTCAATGCGTAATTATGTACGCGTGGCACGGTTTTCGCCGTTTGGCTGGGACTGGGGTGGGGGCCGCATTACTATGCGAGCTCGGAATGTGTCAGGAGGTCTTGTTGCCAATTACCCTGGGCGCGCTTGAAGGTGTCCGGGTCTTTAATCGCCGAACTGGTGGATTTCCTTAAGAGGCTGCTTTGCTCTTCTACTGCGAGGGCCGCAGTGTGCTCCTCCGTGCGGAGAGAGCGCTCTGTGTTTCCATTGACTGTGATGACCCCCCGAGGTCCTGGCATCTTGAGCTTGAGATATGCATAGTGCGGTACTGCATTCAATCTCGGGAATGTGGTTCGCCCGAGCAGTGCATGATAGCCACTACGGAACGGGACTATATCGAAGATTAACTCCTTGCTTCGGAAGTTATCTGGGGATCCGAAGACCACTTCCAGTGTGACTGAGCCTGTGCAATGGGCCTCTACACCTGGTATGACGCCTTTAAAGGTCGTTCTTATGGGTTTGATCCTTGAGGGGTCTATACCCATTTTGCATTCTGTGTCCTGATAAAGCAGGTTCAGGCTGCTGCCACCGTCCATAAGGACTCGAGTGACGTGACATCCGTCGATGATTGGGTCTAGGACTAGTGCGGCGAATCCGCCATGATGGATACTAGTGGGGTGGTCCCTGCAATCGAAGGTGATCGGACAGGAGGACCATGGGTTGAACTTTGGGGCGACTGGCTCCAACGCATATACGTCCCTTAACGCACGCTTCCGCTCGCTCTTGGGGATGTGGGTTGCGTATGTCATGTTCACCGTCCGCACTTGTAGGGGGAACCTCTTCTGTCCTCCGGTGTTCGGCTGCCGGGGCTCTTCCTCGTCATCGCTATGTAGCCCCTTGTCTTTGTTTTCAGCGTTTAACTTGCCGGCCTGCTTGAACACCCAACATTCCCTGTTTGTGTGGTTGGCTGGCTTGTCAGGGGTGCCATGTATTTGGCACGAGCAATCGAGTATGCGGTCCAAACTGGACGGGCCTGGAGTGCTTCTTTTGAATGGCTTTTTCCGCTGACCGGGTTTAGAGCCTCTGAATCCGGCATTGACTGCCATATCTTCTGTATTGTCGCTATTGACGCGGCGCTTATGTTTGTTGTGACGTGACCTGCCATTGCTATCCTTGGTATCTGAAGTCCGCGGTTCTTTGATATGTTATTGCTGCGAGCCAGCGAGCTATCTTCTCCTGCGCAAAAGCGGGTCATGAGTGTTGTGAGGGCTTCCATGGATTTCGGCATTTCCTGGCCAAGGTGCCCTGCGAGCCACTCATCACAGATGTTGTGCTTGAAAGCTGCTAGGGCCTCTACATCCGAACAGTCAATGATTTGATTTTTCTTTGTCAGGAACCGTGTCCAGAATTGCCTGGCCGATTCCTCTGGCTGCTGAATTATGTGGCTCAAGTTATCGGCATCTGGTGGTCGCACATAAGTGCCCTGGAAGTTGTCGAGGAATGCGGCTTCCAGATCTTCCCAAGAGCCAATGGATTCTGCTGGCAAGCTGTTGAGCCAATGCTGAGCTGGTCCTTTGAGTTTAAGTGGGAGGTATTTGATGGCGTGTAGATCGTCACTGCGGGCCATGTGGATGTGCAGGAGGAAGTCCTCGATCCATACCGCAGGATCTGTTGTGCCGTCGTATGATTCTATATTTAAGGGTTTGAAACCCTCTAGGATTTGATGATCCATTACTTCGTCAGTGAAGCATAGGAGGTGTGCGGCGCCTCTGTACTGGGCTATGTCGCGACGCAGCTCAAATGAGTCTTGTCCGCTGTGTTCGGCCCGGACGGATTTACTTTTTCTGTATCTGGCGTGACATTTATTGTCCCGCGTGGTGGCGCGCCCTCGTGATCCGTAGATTGATCTTGCATGTTTTGCTTTGTCCTCCAATACGTCTCGCAGGTCTAGCGTGTTTCCCCATGCCTTGACATTTTTATTTGAGTGGCGTCGGGGTGCGGGCTGAGCTTTTGGCTGAAATGCCTCGCTATCACGGCCACGAGGTGGCCGATCAGCCGCGTCATACGCTAGAGATGTAGGTTTTAATGCTTCCTCCTCCAGTCAGGGTAGCAATCTGCGCTTTGGGTAACTCTTGGAGGGGCATTTGAGTTCATATTCCTCGGCCGCAAGGACATCAGTCCATCTGTCAGCTAGCAAATCTTTATCAACTTGAAGCTGATGCTGCTTTTTCTTAAGGCTATTTGCCGTGGCTATAAGCCGACGCTTGAAGCGCTCTTGCTCGACGAGATCCTCAGGCACGACAAATTCGTCATCGTCGAGGCTTTCCTCATCTTTGGAGGGAGGCATGTAATTATCATCGTCCTCCTCTCCATCTTCCGCTCTCTCGGGAGGGCTGGCTTCTCCATCCTCCTGCTCTAAATCTTGCTGGAGGGGATTGTTGTCGTCTTCGGCACTGTCCGGAGTGCTATTATATCATGTGCCGGTGTCACCGCTTTTGCTTTGGTGAGACTTAGAGCGGCGCCGCTGACGTTGGCGCTTGAGTTGTTTCTTGGAGGGGTGATCCTCTGCTGTCTCGTCGCCATTGCCTTCTTTGGGTGTGTCCACCATGTATATATCATATGATGAGGTGGCTGTCTGGTGCCCTGTTGGCAGTGGTTCCTATTCGTCTCCCACACCGTCATCCATACCGTCGATGTCTTCGGAGTTGAAGTCAAGCATGTCAGTCAAATTGTTGACAGTGGCTACTAAGTGGGTGGTGGGTGGGCGGCAAATTTCTTCGTCATCCGCATCTTGATCCTGCCGAACATAGTTCAGCCAGGACTCTCCTGACAGGGAGAGAGAACTTAATGAGTTCAGTATGTCACCCAAGGGCAAGTGCTGAAAGATATCCGCGGAGGTGAACTCCATGATCGGCGCCCGGTTAGATTCGATAGGCACGGGCGCAGGCAGTTCGGAGTCCGTGGCCGGGGAAGAATCCGACAGTTCGGTGTCACGGCTCCCATGAAGGGTAAGGTCGATATTCGGCTCGATCTCCGCTGAGAATACGGCCGCTGTGGCGGGGTCTATCCACCCGTCCATGGATGGCGCGATTGGCTCCGAATTGAGGGTCGGAGCGGTCGCCGGTGCGGTCTCCTGAACACTGTCCGATGGTAGAGCTAAATCATGCTCATCGTGACCGTGTAGCGCACATGGCAGGGGCTCGAATCCGTCGAAGATCAAGTCTCCGCGGATGTCGGCCGTGTAGTTTAAGCTTCCAAACCTGACCTGGTGGCCAGGGGCGTAACTCTCGATCTGCTCCAGATGGCCAAGCGAGTTGGCCCACAATGCGAAGCCGCCGAATACAAAGATCTGTCCAGGGAGAAAAGTCTCACCCTGGACTGCATCGCTATCGACGATCGAAAGAGCCATCAAGCCTAACGGTGACGACACAGAGGAACTCTCAATGAAAGCACCAATGTCGGTGTCAAAACCGGCGGATCTCGGGTAGGGGGTCCCGAACTGTGCGTCTAAGGCGGATGGTAACAGGAGGCTAGGGACATGATGTTTTACCCAGGTTCGGGCCCTCTTGATGGAGGTAAAACCCTACGTCCTGCTTGATTATTCTTGATAATATGAGTAGTACAAGAGTTGATCTACCATGAGATCGGAGAGGCTAAACCCTAGAAGCTAGCCTATGGTATGATTGTATGTTGTCCTACGGACTAAAAGCCTCCGGTTTATATAGACACCGGAGGGGGCTAGGGTTACACAAGGTCGGTTACAAAGGAGGAGATATACATATCCGTATTGCCTAGCTTGCCTTCCACGCCAAGTAGAGTCCCATCCGGACACGGGACGAAGTCTTCAATCTTGCATCTTCATAGTCCAATAGTCCATCCAAAGGATATAATCCGGCTGTCCGGATACCCCCTAATCCAGGACTCCCTCAGAGGCCGTAAAACTCGAGGAGCCCACAGAGGAACGGATGAATCTGAAATCCGAGTCCCCTTAATAAGTAAGGAACAAGGCACACCCGCTCCCCCGTAGAGGGGCGGGGAAGCTCTCCGCTTGCTCCCCGCCATTGTAGGTGGCGAGCCCGGCTCGGACGGGAACCATATACGCTGGAGGGAGAAATCCCTGAGTCTGCAGTTCGACTAATCGACTGTGTGAGACAGAACACTTGTCCCAATTACCGGGCTTGGGGCTACGGGGGCGAGAGGAGCCGCGGTGGTCAGCCATGTTGGAGTGGATTTTTCCGAAGCGCGCTCCGATGGATTCTCGCTGTGGGAGGATGGTATGGATTGCATCTAAGAATCCCCATCCCTTTAATAGACAATTTATTTATCTGGCTAGGGGGGCGAGTGTAAAAATGCCCTGGCTCCTCGTATTCTTTTGACGCGTGGAAGATAGCCCTTATTGGGCGCAGAAGCCAAGAAGTCCAACATTTATGGTGCCGTACACAACTTGACAAACATTCAAAATTGGGAGAAGAACCCGCCTTGCAATGCCGAAGACAATACTGCGTGTCGGACTTGACGTCATTGAAGCCTGGTTCGGGGGCTACTGAGGGAGTCCTGGATTAGGGGGTCTCCGGACAGCCGGACTATATCCTTTGGCCGGACTGTTGGACTATGAATATACAAAATTAAAGACTTCGTCTCGTGTCCGGATGGGACTTTTACTTGGCGTAGAAGGCAAGCTAGGCAATACGGATATGTATATCTCCTCCATTGTACCCGACCTTGTGTAACCCTAGCCCCCTCCGGTGTCTATATAAACCGGAGGATTTTAGTACGTAGGACAATAACAATCATACCATAGGCTAGCTTGTAGGGTTTAGCCTCTTCGATCTCATGGTAGATCAACTCTTGTACAACTCATATTATCAAGAACAATCAAGTAGGACATAGGGTATTACCTCCTTCGAGAGGGCCCAAACCTGCGTAAACATCGTGTCCCCTGCCTCCTGTTACCATCCGCCTTAGACGCACAGTTCGGGACCCCCTACCCGAGATCCGCCGGTTTTGAGACCGACATCCACCGTAATTATAATTGTTTCATCCACATGCATGCGGGTTAGCAAGTTTCCCTTTACTAATTAACCTTCTTCTTGTGTTTCCAAGGTCCTGTGAACATCCCACCACCTATACATGAAAATTTTTATAACCAAGGGGGAGATGATGATGGTGGTGATCCTGAGCATGAGGACGAGCAGCGCCCATAAACTCTGTGGCGCCTGGCAACTAATTCCGATGGATCACCTCTTCTTGTGTGTATACAGCCCACTGATGATGTTACTGCTAAGGAAGCAGGTGTAGTCTCCCATGGTCGGACTCCCTGGACCTATTCCAACACCCGTTGCATGGTATTCGGGATGGATACTAGTGTGCTAGCGTCAACTCATTCTCCCTGGTACAGAATTGATAGTCTTGGAGAAAACTCGCTCTTCCTTGGACAAAACTATCCAATGATGGTGAAAGGAGATCCAACTGCTGTTGACACAACGTTACTAGTACCATTTATGAGAAGCAACTGTGTCTATACCTCGGACATTTGGGTGGTTCCCTACCCTGGTACTAATATAGTAGGCCACTTCAGCCTGGATGATCAGTCATGCGTTGGTTTCCAGATCGACAATCGATGGCCCGTCCCAGAGAATCACTTGTGGTTCAAAGCAAGCGTTTCCAACACCGAGGAATGGTTGAGTTGAAGTTCATTTCATTACTTGTTATTTTTTGTGTGGTGAAAACTTTAGTATTTATAATGTATCCTCATTGTCGATGTGGGTTGATGACCTGTTTTATGTAATAAATGATATGCCTGTGATAAACTTACTAAATTTATGAATGGCTTTCGAGTCGCTTCTCTGAGTGAGTGGTGCGACGAGGCAAAAAAATATTTTTCGAATACATAATTGTACGTGCATTGCAACAGGTTATCGGATGAGGCCAATCAACAATAGTAGTACAATATTAGTACTAGCTTCACATGCTTCACGTGTCGGGCGGGTGTTTTTACTGTAGCCATATGTTAATGTGTTTGCTGTACGTAACCAGCACCTCGAATCCTCAATACTAGTACTATATAGTAGGAGTAAGTAGTAGGAGTAGTAGGGGCATGGGCCAGAACAAGCATTCACGTCCAGGAGTACGGCACACGCCACCACCACGACATCCATCTGACACCATATTATTTCTTGGAGTCTGTGCTAGAGCAATCTCTTCAACCTCGTTGTTTCTCTAACTTCAGCCACTGCGCGGCGGGCGAGCTGGGGGTTTGCCGATAGCCGGTTTCCTTAACTGCGGCCCCACTTGTAAGGCCAACTCTAACACACGAACCCAAACAGACCTCCATTTTGCACGAACTCCAACGATAATTTTGACTAGAAAAGCAAGACCAAAGAAAACAAGAACCACAAGAATACATTTTACTAGTCCTGTAAGTTGGATTAGTGCCTTCTCGATGCATTCATTGTTGATCTGTGGAGGCTCGATCTTGTGTGCTTCTTTCTTCTTTGAGTGTAAAGAAGTAGACGTTGCTTCCTCGCATCTAGTCTCATGTCTAGCCTCTATTCTAGTAGGAGTATCAACAAGTGCACTAATCTCATCTCTAGCCTCTGTGCTAGCTAAAAGTGGTAGAACATCTACTAAATTGCGCTCTATCAATATATGGATGTACTCTTCTTCCCAATACAAAAACTTGCATCCATTCTACTCCCTCCATTGCACAATACATGCCTTCTATTTGTCAAAATATATATGTATCTAGACATGTTTTAGTATATAGGTACATCCATTTTTGGACAAATGGAAGTCAAGTATTTTGGAACGGAGGGAGTACACAATAAATTTTTTAAGTCAGCACAACTTGTCTAATCCGAGAGCACAACCGAAGATTTGGTCGAGTTCTTCCTCCTTTTGCCGACACGTGGGACATCCAGCATCCAGGTCGTGTCATGAAAGAAAATAGAGAGGCAGTTGAAGCCACGAGATGTGCATCTTGGGATAAACTGTAAATAGAATCTTACTACTCTTGAGTAACTCCAAAAGCGGCCACCGAAGATCTTTATTGGATTTGTTTTTCATCACCAGCACATCGAGGTGAAAGATGTGCAGGTTCAGTGGGTCCTCATGCGTTTTCACTAACATGTGGGGCCGCATGTGAGCAAACAGACGATGGGCTCCTCGCGTTCGCTGGCTGGCTGAGAAGAGAGATAGAGGAGGGCTGAGCATGGACTGCAGGAAATTTGTTCTACGTACCTCGATATAGGCTCGATATAGTGGGGTGGCATGGGCCATAACTAGCATTCACGTCTAGCAATACGGCACACGCCACCCACACGAGTCCCATCCGACACCAATTTTCTTGGAGTCCGTGCTACAGCCATCTCTTCTCCCTCCTATTTTCTCAGCCATCGCGCGCTGGGTGGGGCGGGGGTTTGCCGATAGTCGGTTTGCTCAACTGCAGTCCCACTTGTAAGTGAAAAATGCAACACCGCACGCATTCCCGCTTGAGCAGCGTGCCGGACCAACCGTGTGGGGGTGCGACACAAAAACGTCCGGACATCCTCACGCCCTAGTGCACCGGGTCACCAACCGACGTGTGAGGAGCAGCGGCGTTGGCGGCGAGCTCAATGTGCTTCTGAACAGTGCTGTCCAAGGTTGCCCCGCGGTCCAAGAAGGCCAGCGTCGTATCGTACTCCTCTTGCATGTAGTAGTCCTTGTGGACGATTTACGCGTAGACGTGGGTGATTATGTCGATGGTGTCTTGCTGCGCCAAGCGCTACGCGGCGAGCGCGACCTCGAGGTGGACATTCTCCAGCGCGACGGCGGGCAGTCGCAGGGCCACCAGTGTGTCGAAGAGGTTGTCACCATAGTGGCCGTTGAGGGTGGCGGGCATCGCAGAGCCTGGGCGCGTCGGCTGGAGGCTTATGTGAAAGTCATCCGCAAGCTTCTTGACGACAGTGAACTTGTCGAGGAAACCGACGAGGACCTCGTCGAACAAGGAGAAGAAGCTATCGTCCAAGCGGCCCCTCGCCCTGGTGGCCATAAGCAATACTACCTGGAGACGTTCCTCGGTGCCGTGCCGCCGTCCGGCGTCGTGGACCATCTGGCATAGCCGGCTGATGCTCACGCTCATCGCCTCCATGGGTCTAGCTTAGCTCTAGTCAACTGATCTTGCGATTCGAGTGATCACTCTTGCCCTTGGTTAGCGTCCGTAGGTGCGAAGGATTTCGTACTACTCCTCGGCCCTCTACTGCACCTGCCTTTGGCTATATGATAGGTGGGCCAGCCACCCCCTGGGCCCACATGTCATTCACCCAAAGGTAGTTGTCGTAAGTCAATGAAGCTGCGTCCCCCTCCGTGCCGGTGCAGTATAGTCATCTCACAGGACCTCTAGTTGGGGCCAAACGAGAGAAGTTTGATGTTTACTGGTTTATTGGTCCCCTTTGCATTTTGCGCCAAGTTTTGACCTTTGATTTAACTAATAAAATGTTAATGCATGTAAACAAAAATGTTGTGTAAGTCACCTTACGAAAACCAAATAATCCCAAAATACTTAGGCACAGTGCATTAACTCCCTCCTTGTTTCTTATTTCGTGACATATCAACCAATGAGAGATGTGGGCCGTGCATGCTTTCAATGACTTGTGACTACCAAACATGACATGCAGTGTTTAGTTCATTGCATGTAATCCTATTAGTACTCTAGTTAGCAAAAAAACATTAAGTTCTCTCGCCGATAGGAATAAAACACCATGTATTTATTTACAGAGGGAGTAGTACATTTTTTGTGACATGCATTACTAGATATTGCTAGTCAAATACTAAAGTCCAGATGGACGTGGTAGTACTCCTAAATCCAGACGGTGGTGCTACTAGTACTAGTAGTAGTACTACCAATGTAGTAGTAGGAGTACTAGCACTGTACTACCCGTTGGTTAAATTATTACATGCTGCTCTTCACAGTGAAGTGACAAGACCCTGCGCCGGAGATGACACCTGAGTATAGGCGCCGTGTTCGGCATACCATAGTCAGCCTCACCATCTGCAGTCACTATCATGATGGCTGTAGAGCTAGCCTGCTTACAACTAGCCCTGTTCGACATAATTTCCCATGCGTAGATGCCCGTGCATTGCACGGAACACCAAGATTGGGGGTGGAAGGCTCCGGCAGCGGCCATCATGCCAAGTTTTTCAACGGCCTTCTAGATGTGGTGGGGAGGAGATAAGGCTGATTGTGAGAGACAAGGAGTTGTTTGTAAATAGGGAACAAGTGCGGGCATCTTTTTGCAAAAATGGAGAAGCTTGGTTTGTATGCGTCAGATCTAGATCCGACGGCTATTGGTGAAAGATGGGAGGCACAACATCATCACCAACTCGGGACCTGTTTGATTTGCAGGATTTTGAAAACACAGGAATAGGACACGGCAATATTACAAGTTTCAAACTGATATTACAAATGTTAGGAGTAATGCTGCACCTACGAAGAGGGAATTACTAGTAGGAAGTTTACGTAAGAACTTTCGTTACTTTAGGTGGATGCAGCATTATTGTACAAACTAAAATCCACCGCCCGGACAAGTCACTAATGGGCAAATAAGTTTTCGAGTCTCTGGCCACTTGATGTTTCAAAAACAAATTCATCTTCTGCGAAGACTTTGTCATTTAGGCTTAGACGCTTGCGGTGATCAGCACACCATTCATTGTTGCGCCAGAGAACACCAAACCTCATTACCTTGAGCACACTTGCCTCCAGAACAAAGAACCTGGCCAATTTAATCTCAGATGTGCTACCTCAGTAGTCGATCAAATCAATTTTTGTAAGACGGAGGTCAAGGCATTCGATGAGATTGTTATAGTGTAGCACATTTTTTACTTTCGGGTCTTTTTTATCTGCAAAAGAAGAGAACATATTAGAGCAGCTGGCTGCATAAGATTGCTGTGTCATCAAGAGGTGCCAATATCATTCACTCATACGATAGGGTTGGATGGCTAGTGATATTTTCTCTCTCTCTCTCTCTCTCGCTCTCTCTCTCTCTCTCTCTTTCTGTTGACTCTCATTTAACTAGGAGCACATGAAGAGCTTGGGCATTTGTTGCCTTCCACCATGTGGCCGATGCCATATTTCGCAAAAGTATGCCACGTAATACGCATCGATGTCAAATCAAAATATTTTGGCACTGTTGTGCACACAGACCCACATGTATAAACAAATCAATCAAATCAATCAAACCAACTACGCCAGCCTCTCACTCTCCCAAACAAGTGTTTGTTTATTGCCTCAGTCCTCTCTCTCTCCCACGCAGTGTTTTTTCATTGCATGAGTTAATTTGGCACCGGGGAAAAGTAGGTGATCCAGAGAGAGAGAGAGTGAGTGAAAAAAGTGTGTGTGCGTGTGTGAAAGAGACATGGACAACACATGAAAAAAGTAGAGAAAAAGCGTGCGTGTCTTATGCAAACATATCACACATGCATCTTCGACAACGGAGGCAAGGTGAGGAGATAGTGTGTGGCTGTTTGAAACCGAGAGAGCAAGACCCCTAGCACGTGGCCAAGAGGGGTCTAACAAACAAGGGAGAGAGGTCGAGAGAGACGTATGGAGAAAATGCAGACATGGGGAGGAGAGAGTGTATGTTTGTCATAGAGAGATCCCCTGGAGATCGTGATGGGATTACATGGGTGGGAGATCGAGTGACAAGGTGTGTTCATGATAGAAGATGCCCCGAGAGATATCGAGATAGATGTATGGATGGAAGGAGACAATACGTGTGTTCCTGATGGCTAGTAAGAGATAATCGTACTTAGGAGGGGGGAGTGCTTGCGCCTATGATGGAGTGAGGGATTATGGTACTTAGGGGGGTGCGTGTCACATGGAGAGAGAACAAGGGCGGAGAGTGTTGGATGGGTCTATATGTATAGCGCGAGCGAGACATGTGTATGTGTGAACCAGGGAGATATAAGGCTAGTTTGGCTTCTGTCCTGAGCATCTTTTGCTTGGCCTGGGGTTGTAGCTGGATTTCATGCACGCTTGTTTGGTTGCTACCCTGTGAAAAAGAAAGCCCGCCTGGCCTGGGTTCCCTTGCACTTTAATTAGCCTGGCAGAACTCCAGACACTGCAAGTAGGCTGGCCCAGGCGACCGATTTCGAACGCCTGTCCGTGCCTGGTCATGTGTCCACGAGGCTAACAGCAACATGGATGGATATTAGCATTAAATAATTGATGCATGGATTGATTGATGGGACATTGATGCTTTGCATGGCCTAGGCATGAACCAAACGCTTCAGCTCCACACAAACCTGGCTAGGAAGAAATAATTTACATCTCACGTCCACACCAGGCAGTACTGGCCATCAAGGCATGAGGGTCTGGTCACGAACCAAACTGACCAATAAAGTTTGAGAGAGATTGAGGAGCCCCGATAAGGCTAAGTGGTGCGTCAGATAGCTGAGAGGGGGAAAGAGATATTCCATCCAGACGATAATGCAGTGCATGTAAATTTTTTAGAAGTCAAACTTTGGAAACTTTGATCAGGTTTACGTAAATGTTATTTATATCTACAATACCAAAGATACATCATAGAAAACTACATCTCATGGTGAATCTAATGGTATATGTTTGCCGTACTAGATGTAATTCTATTTCTCGACGTACATGGTGAAACTTTGTGATGTTTGACTTTTCAATAAATCTATATGCTATGGACAAAGGTGAGTGCCTCAGTCGAGACAGATCAAGTGCGTGTGAAGGAGAATGAGTAAGTGTGCAAAAAGAGTATGTGTGTGAAAGAGAAAGTGACAACAAACGATAAATTAGAGAGAGTGTGTGTTTTTTCGTTTCTTATGCGAACATATCACGCATGCATCTCCGAGATGGAAAAGCGAGGCGAGGAGATACACGAAGATAGCTAGTGTGTGATTGTTTGCAATGGAGAGAGACACCCCTGTAGCACATGTCCAATAGAGGTCTGGCCAACAAGGAACAAAGGTCGAGAGGGACACCCGGATGTCCTGGACGCATGGGGAGGGAGAGAGGGTGTGTTTTTGATAGAGAGATCCCGTCGAGATCGTTAGGGGACTATATTGGTGGGAGATCGAGGGAGTGCGTGCGCGATAGAAAGATGCCCCGTGAGAAATCGAGATAGACCATGCACATATTTGTGATGGAGACTAAGATTAGCTAGTCATATACATATAGGGGGGACTGCATGTGCCTACAATTGAGTGAGAGACCATCATACTTGGCTAGCTGGGCATGAGATTGTGTGTGTGCGCGTGTGAGATGGAGAGAGAACGAGGGGGAGAGATAGATTTTTAGATGGGCCTATCGAGTGCGAGTGAGATATGCATGTGTATGTGTGACCCAGGTGGATGGAGAATTTGAGAGAGGGGGGGAAGAGTTCCGAGACGACATAGTGGTGCGTGAGAGAGTTACGGACAAAGAGCCAAGGAATTTGTGTGTGTACGATGAGTGCACCCAAGATATCTAGCTTGGACTAGCTAGAGTATCATACATAGTGTGCGAGAGAGACCTATACATGGTGTATATATGCATGCGAACTAGAAAGACCCCCCCCCACACACACAAAGAGAGAGAGAGAGATGGAGAGAAAGGGAGAGGGACCAACAAGGTGTTTGTGTCGGATGCGTGCGACAGAATTGAAGATTGTCGGCGAGAGAGAGAGAGGGAGAGAGAACAGGAGTCCGGGAGAGGGGGATCGCATTTTAGGCATCAAAGACTGATATAAACCATGTTTCGATATAAGCTTGCATTCAAATATTTAAATTGGAGAACATGTTGTCTGCAATCCACACATGAACGGATATATGCGTATATCAAACAAGTTCATTAATTTGACTTTCAACATGTTCATGGAGTACTATAATACTGTACAACATGCTACTCGATTGAGGTGTTCAATTTTGGATTTAGTTCACTATTTTGACCTACTGAACGAGCTATTTCATTGAATCGAGATATTTCATTTTGGGTTTGATTCGCATTTTTGAGTGGGTCAACTATTTGCCATATAGTAAATCGCTAACAACGAGCATGTAAAAACTAATTACTCCCGAGCATCATCTCTCCATCTAAAAAAGAAGTGGCAAGCTAATATTTCGAAATTTGATCTGAATCGACTTGGTAAGGTAGACGTGGATGCCCGTTCTCCCAAAATTTGAACGAACCGTTAAAAATCCTCTCTGCTCGGTGGAATTCGCTCTAGCAAATAAATGGGAGATGCAAAATTACCGTCCTATGTGGGACACACATCAATTGGCCCGTTGTACATCGAGGGTAGGTTCGTAACTTCATCCAAGCGCGCCTTCTCCTCGGCCGAAATGACATGTGCCGAATAATTCATAAACCATGGTAGGCAAAACACGCTCTCCTCGCCCGAAATAGCTCGCGCCCACTATTTCAAAACACGGTCTCCTCGCCCGAAATCGCTTGCGCCCACTATAGTTCAAAACACGCCCTCCTCGCCCGAAATCGCTCCCGCCCACTATTTGGGGAGAAGCAAAGTTACTCTACTATCCTCGACCCTCAGTACACAGACCCAAGCCGAGAAGCCTATAGGAAAGGGTAGAACTGTAACCCCCACTCACATTTCAGACAAATGCGTCCGTAAGACATGGTTCCACTCCCCTCCCAATTCCCCCCCTCCCCCCCCGCCCGCCCCTATTCATACCTCGTGGGCACCAAATCACCTTCTCCCCGGGAAGCTCCCTTCTCCCGAGCCGCGAAACCTCAGCCCCACCTCCATGGCACCCCCACCGCACCAATTTCATAGCCGCCCTCCTCCCTAATGCCGGAGACGCTGTCCATTTGCCGTCATGCACTGGACCGTGTGCCTCTTACTCCGTGCTGCTGGTGCTGCCTCGACGACAGCCGCGTGAACCGTACCGGAGCCGATTCACCCCTGCCGTTGTTCACGGCGCCGGAGCGGCTCCAACTTCGGATCCGTCCAGAGTCCTGGCGATGCTTCCGCGTAGCCATCGACCATCGCGACATCGTTCTTTCCCTGCCGCCGGTCGCCACCGCAACCGCGCCGGCCTCACCAACTCGGCAGCTGGACCTGCCTACTTCACCATGCCGCCAGATAGGTCGCACCCTCATCTCAAATCACTTTATTTAGGCGTCAGTTGTCTGAATTTTTATTCTGGGCCAATTGATTCCCAATGGGAAGCAGCACCCCTCGAGGCGGCGGAGCTCCTAGGCTGTCGGTTGGCAGGTGTCTAACGTAAGGGTGCGGGGCCGCAAGTTTGCCGTGGAAGTAGTGCTTAGATGTCTATCTTTTAGAGTTGCATGGGTTGAAGGTACTACCGCCGCCAGATCTGGATGACGGGGAGTCTTTGTGGATTGGCCCGGGGGCGGCGTAACCACGGCACTGCGATGGGGCGTGGAGCGGGGTTTTGGCCGGGGCCACAGACGGCGGAGGCAAGCTGCTTTGCCGTTGGTCGTTGGCTCTTCGAGGAAGATTCCGAACAGTGTCAGCCGAGAGGCACAAGATGGCCAGCCATCCGGCGTAGATCATACAGTACCAAAATAAAATAAAATCGTGTGACCCCAATTTAGGCTTCAGTCAACAGACGTGTGACCACTCTCGTTCCTTGCTGTTGATCTCTTAGTATATTTCTTCAAATCAAAGAGATATGTCGTTCTTAACATTATGCGTTATCTGCATCTTCAGACACACCATCTTCTGACTCACCGCAGCTGCTCCAACAAGGGAAGCATATACCAGAAGGGAGCTATAGTCCCCACTCAATAGTTCCCTGCATCGAATGCGCGTGCCCGACATGGACAACCACAACAACTGTAGGGCCATCGAGAAGTCAGCACATGATGCTCACTCCTATGGATGGCAGCTAGATAGGTTGTACCCTCATCTTACTTGTGTGCAACATTTATGGCTTTGTTATTCATCTAAGCATGGAAAATAGATCATCACATTTCACTGTATATTCATGCTGATCTCTTACGGGTCTTGTTCAGGAGTTAACGTTGTTCCATAGTTCAGCTAAGATACTTGTTTTTTAGGTAATGTTGTTCCACAGTTAACATCCATCAGCCAATGCTATCCCACAGGCTGGCGATTATAGTATTATACCACTTCTAGTATTACCTATGTTGTTCTTTAATACTTTTGTGTGCCATCTAGTTAATCTCGAGTACAAACGATACATATTCTGTAGCTTTCATCTGTGTTCTCCCTTTAGTTTATGAGACCTGTTGCTTCTAGTTAACCCCAATCCTACTATTTATGTAGTCTCCTATAGGCACTCATTACATAAATCTAACTACTAGTTGTCTTCCATGCATGTCAGATATAATTGCACACACTGGTATATCCACAAGAACCTCACGGAGCAATGTAAAGGCCAATAAACTTGATGTCAATGATACCCAATATGATGGAACATGTAAAGGCAGTTCTTCAGAAGACTTGCAGAAACATGATGAATCCTCTTCACCCCACAAGGTCCTTGCTCTAACTTGGCCTGTGATATGGGTACAACATGCATATAATGTCCTAGAGTGTATCTACTCTGTTGCAATGCCATGTGCTTAGCATGCTGATCATGCATGTAAATATGTCATGCCTTCCTGTTTTTCAGTACCTATTCCATTCACGATAACATGTTTTCAAATTCAAGTACTATCATTCTACTCTATCGCAATGCCATATGGAAATCATGCTTCTGAATATCTTATGCATTGTTATTCATCAGTATGTACTTCATTTGTCTACCATACCATGTTTTTTACATTGAAGTGTTGTTCTAGTGCTCTGTTGCAATGCCATCTTATTTTCCCAATCATACACGTGTATGTTGCCTTAGTTATTTCTGTACGTATTCCGCTAGCATATAGTTTTACATTCAACTAGTGTTTTTTTGCTGTGTTGTCCTGTCGTACCCCTAGCTCTTACACCATACTCCCTCTGTCCGGATTACATGTTGCCGAAATGGATAAAAAAGGATGTATCTAGAACTGAAATACACCTAGACCCATCCATTTTTTCCGGATGGAGGGAATACATGTCAATATGTCATGCCTTTCTATTCTTCAGTATCTATTCCATCTCTCTGTTGTCGCATGTTTTATAATTAAAGCACCATTCTTCTGTACAAGGCATGCAAGGGGAAGACGACTATGTTAGAATCTGAAGGGTTACAAACAAGGCCTTTGCAAAAGATCCAAACGCCAGGAGATAATAAACAAACTCCAGTTTTTATAGATACTGCTCCAGCACAGAGAAACCCAACTACTACTGATAATGAGCAGATTCTAGTGGCCAAAGAACTAGTCCGCTCCAGTCCAGCAAAAATATGTCAACTCAATTCTAATAAGCATGTGCATATCCTTGCATCATGAAATTTTATAGCATGCTGATCATATTTTCTACATGTTTCGTACCCATCTCTCTTTTGGAAATAAGCTTAACAGATAGAAGAATTTCTGCAATGGTATCATTTATGAGGAAAGATTCTTGCAGGAATTCTCTGTGCTCCAATGTAGATGTAAGTACCTGTTGTATATCACTATATTTTTACATCAGCATGTATTTTGTTAATCGGCGTGAATCCAACCTTTATCAGCAAAATGTATTATTAAAGGCCACAATGTTGATTTTTGCAAGGAAAACTGCCTGGTAGTTTTGCATCCTGAGCTGCATGAGTGTACTATCTCGTATCAGTGGGTTTGAATACTTTGGTTCTGTAGTGGGTTTTCAGTGTTTTTTTACTGTGTTGTCCTGTCGTATCCCTAGCTCTTACATCATACTCCGTCCGTCCGGATTAAATGTCGCAGAAATGGATAAAACTGGATGTATCTAGAACTGAAATACGCCTAGACCCATCCATTTATTTCCGGATGCAGGGAATACATGTCAATATGTCATGGCTTTCTATTCTTAAGTACCTATTCCATCTCTGCTGTAGCATGTTCTATAACTGAATTGCCATTCTTCTATATAATGCATTCAAGGGGAAGATGGCTATGTTAGAATCTGAAGGGTTACAAACCAAGTCTTTGCAAAAGATCCAAATGCCAGGAGATAATAAACCAACTCCATTTTTCATAGATACTGCTCCAGCATAGAGAAACCCAACTCCCACTGATAATAAGCAGATTCCAGTGGCCAAAGAACTAGTCCGCTCCAGTCCAGCAAAAGAATGTCAACTCCATTCTAAGAAGCGTGCGCGTATACTCGCATCATGAAATTTTATAGCATTCTGATCATATTTTCTACATGTTTCTTACCCATCTCTCTTTTAGAAAATAAGGTTAAACGATACAAGACTTCCTCCATTGGGATCGTATTCGAGGTAAATATCTTGCGGGAATTCTCTATGCTCCAATGTTGATGTAAGTACCTATTGTATATCACTATATTTTTACATCAGCATGTATATTATTAATCGGCGTGAATCTCACCTTTATCTGATCTAAAATTAGTTGTAGCAAAATGTTAAAGGCGCCAATGTTGATTTTTGTAAGTAAAATAGCCTGGTAGTTTTGCATATTGAGCTGCATGAATGTACTATCTCATATCACTCACATTACTGAATTGTAGTGTTTCTCTGGTTGCCCATTCATTCATTGTGTCAATGTTGCTTTCGTTTTACCTTACCTGGCTGATGATAGTTGTGCCATATTGTGTTAATTTGGTGTAGGCTAGTTTCCCAAATGTTCGTTGTGTCAATTTTGCTTTCCTATTATCTGACTTGGCCAATGATAGCAATGCTAGTGTGTTAATTTTGTGTAGACTGCTGAAGATAAGAAGACAAACTCTGAAAACAGCAAGGCAACCCCATTGTTTCTTTCCAGTAAATCTAGGCCAGGTAATATGGCAATAACTCATGATTAATCTATTTGGTTCCCATCCTAATTTATGTTATGATGCAGTGGTCGAGACACTCTCCACTATCAATAATACAAGCCTGCCAAAATCGCTATCTGAATCTGTTCAATATCCTCCGTCTCGAATGCAACGGAATAAATGTATGTTTGTGAACCAATTAATGGCTGAAGTAATCATGGAAATGGTGGATGAATGAGAGGTGCAGAGTCGTGCGACACAACAACTGATCAATGTTTTCAGAGACAGTGTCGCAAAGCAGCAAGAACTTTCCCACATACTTATGGGCGTCATCTGTGCTGAGGTTGCAGATTGTGACGTTGTAGATGGTGAGGTTCTGCTCATTTATTTGCACTGGCATCAATCTTTGATTGCCCAGTGGATGTAATTTCATGTAATATATGCTGGATGTGCAACGTTATTCCCTGTATGCCGTACCTTTGCTTGATCAGTTTTGGTCCTGTGCATAGTTGCTCATTGTAATGGGCTCAAATTATCTAATTTGGCCTAAAGGCATGAACGAACTTTAGTGGGCCCATTAAGTTAATGGGCCATTACTAGGCCGAAAGTTAATGGTCAGCCCTCTTACCTCCCGGGTCGTTAACAGGCCGACATCGAAGCGGGCAACAGGTGGCCCCAATTTATTTCATGGGCCGTTAACAGGCCGTTACTAAGTTTGGGCTACATATGGCCCAACTATACTATAGGCCTTTAGCGGGCCGAAAGAGACAGCAGGCTTGTACTGGACCATGAAGAGCATGGGCCGCTAAGAGGCCGAAAGTAAGGTCGTATTGTAAACGTCCCAACTGTGTTGTGGGCCTTTTGTAGGCCGAAAGAGAAACCGGGCTGGTATTGGACTATGAAGGGCATGTGACGTTAAAAGGCCAAAACTAAGGTCCGACTACAAATGGCCCAACTCATTTATGGTCTGTTAAGAGGCCGAAAGGCACACAGGGCTGGGAATTGGCCCAACACTTAAATGGTTCGCTAAAAGGCCAAAACTTAGGTCCGACTACAAATGGCCCAACTGATTTATGAGCCGTCAATAGGCTGAAAGTGACACCGGGCCAGAAATTGGCCCAACACTTAAATGGGCCACTAAAAGACCGAAACTCAGGTCTGACTACAAATGGCCCATCAGATTTATGGGCCGTCAACAGGCTGAAAGACACACCGGGCCGGAAATTAGCCCAACATTTAAATGGGTCGCTAAAAGGCCCCAGAATGTACATCCTGAAAATTGGCCCATCCATTAAATGGGCCGTTAACAGGCCGAAATCTCATCGGCCGATATTGAGCCCAAATATATAGCAGGCTGTTAACGGGCTCGAACTGGCGATGGGCTGCAATGGTGTCAAATCTTTAATGGGCCGTTGACGGGCTGAATTGCCACATCTCGTATGGGCCGTGGGCTTAAATGGACCTGACACAAGTAGGCCTTATATGGGCTGGCCTGCTAATTTTTATTGGGCCGGCCTTTTTCACCAGAATGGGCCACTGTTGGGCCGTGCCACGTGTCGACCTATCATAGGCGCCTCCTGTCGAATTAGTGGATGACATATGTCCCAACGGTGAGGCAACACGTGTTTCCTTCGGCCAATCAGAATTTTACACGTGGAAATTTCCCATTGGTCAGGGCTGTTAACCGGTTATCGGATCCAAAATCCGACCCGATAGCTTAACGGTGTTCCGTTACGGTGGATGCCACGTGTCGGTCACCCTTGACGAAAGCACTTCTGTGACGCACGATTTATCAGCATGGAAGTGGACACTTCCGTGATGATAATTTTGGTAATGTCATGGAACACTTCTACGACAACACATGTATGACTATCTTGATTCTGTCATAAAATCGTCATGGATGTACATGCATGACAAAAAAGGCGACCTACTGTGACAAACACGTATCGTCATGGAAGTGTATTTTTTTGTAGTGGTGGTGTTGATACTCCACAGCACCGAGGGTAACTCCTCTACACAACACCCGGGCGTTCGCTGCAAGGGAACCATAAGCCGGGGCTTGAGACCTTTTAAGATTTTCTGATTTGCTCTCTTAGCTTGACCATTGGATTGAGGATGAGCTACAGAAGAAACATCAAGGCGAATATGCTCACATTGACAAAACTCCTCCATATCCCCTTGGGATAGATTAGTGCCATTGTCAGTGATAATGCTTTGTGGAAAATGGAAGATCACCTTTTTCATGAACTGAACCGATGTGGCCGCATCACACTTACTCACCGGCTCTGCCTCAACCCGCTTTGTGAATTTGTCAACTACCACTAGAAGATGTGTCTTTTTATCCTTAGACCTTTTGAAAGGTAAAACCATGTCAAGCCCCAGACCGCAAATGGCCAAGTGATTGGAATCATCTGTAGCTCTTGAGCCGGCACATGTGCTCGCCATGCAAATTTTTGACATCCATCACATCTACTGACCAGATCCTCCGCATCAGCGTGAGCCGTCAACCAGTAAAAACCGTGACGAAAAGCCTTGGCCACCAAAGATTTTGACCCAGCATGATGACCACAATTGCCTTCATGGATCTCACGAAGTATTTCTTGGCCTTCTTCAGGGGAAACACACCGCTGAAACACTCCAGAGATGCTGCGATGGTATAGTTCTCCGTCAGAAATCGTCATTGACTTAGACCGCCGGGTTATTTGTCGAGCCAAGGTCTCATCCGCTGGCAACTCTCCCCGGGTCATGGAAGCCAAGGACGGCACTGTCCAATCTGGGATGACATGAATGAAGGAAATATGCCCTAGAGGCAATAATAAAGTTATTATTTATTTCCTTATTTCATGATAAATGTTTATTATTCATGTTGGAATTGTATTAACCGGAAACATAATACATGTGTGAATACATAGACAAACAGAGTGTCACTAGTATGCCTCTACTTGACTAGCTCGTTAATCAAAGATGGTTATGTTTCCTAACCATGAACAAAGAGTTGTTATTTGATTAACGGGATCACATCATTAGGTGAATGATCTGATTGACATGACCCATTCCATTAGCTTAGCACCCGATCGTTTAGTATGTTGCTATTGCTTTATTCATGACTTATACATGTTCCTATGACTATGAGATTATGCAACTCCCGTTTGCCGGAGGAACACTTTGTGTGCTACCAAACATCACAACGTAACTGGGTGATTATAAAGGTGCTCTACAGGTGTCTCCAAAGGTACATGTTGGGTTGGCGTATTTCGAGATTAGGATTTGTCACTCTAATTGTCGGAGAGGTATCTCTGGGCCCTCTCGGTAATACACATCACATAAGCCTTGCAAGCATTGCAACTAATGAGTTAGTTGCGAGATGATGTATTACGGAACGAGTAAAGAGACTTGCCAGTAACGAGATTGAACTAGGTATTGAGATACCGACGACCGAATCTCGGGCAAGTAACATACCGATGACAAAGGGAACAAAGTATGTTGTTATGCGGTCTGACCGATAAAGATCTTCGTAGAATATGTAGGAGCCAATATGGGCATCCAGGTCCCGCTATTGGTTATTGACCGGAGACGTTTCTCGGTCATGTCTACATTGTTCTCGAACCGTAGGGTCCGCACGCTTAAGGTTTCGATGACAGTTATATTATGAGTTTATGAGTTTTGATGTACCGAAGGAGTTCGGAGTCCCGGATGAGATCGGGGACATGACGAGGAGTCTCGAAATGGTCGAGATGTAAAGATCAATATATTGGACGACTATATTCGGACATCGGAAAGGTTCCGAGTGATTCGGGTATTTTTCGGAGTACCGGGTAGTTACGGGAGAAGCAATGGGCCTGGATGGGCTTTAGTGGGAAGAGGAGAAAGGGCCAAGGGGCTGCTGCGCCCCCCTCCCCTCTAGTCCGAATTGGACTAGGGAAAAGGGGGCCGTCCACCTTTCCTTCTCCTCCACTTCCTTCTCCCTTCCTCCCCTCTTGGTGGACTCTTACTAGGACTTGGAGTCCTAGTAGGACTCCACATCCTGGCCGCACCAATTGCCTTGGCCGGCCTCCTCCTCCTCCATCCTTTATATACTGAGGCAAGGGGCACCCCATGAACACAAGTTGATCTTCGTGATCATTCCTTAGCCGTGTGCGGTGCCCCCCTCCACCATATTCCACCTCGGTCATATTGTAGCGGTGCTTAGGTGAAGCCCTGCGACGGTAGAACATCAAGATCGTCACCACACCATCGTGCTGACGGAACTCCTCCCCGACGCTTTGCTGGATCGGAGCCCGGGGATCGTCATCGAGCTGAACGTGTGCCAAGAACTCGGAGGTGCCGGAGTAACGGTGCTTGGATCGGTCGGATCGGGAAGACGTACGACTACTTCCTCTACGTTGCGTCAACGCTTCCACTTCGGTCTACGAGGGTACGTAGACAACACTCTCCCCTCTTGTTGCTATGCATCATCATGATCTTGCGTGAGCGTAGGAATTTTTTTGAAATTACTACGAAACTCATCAGTGGTATCAGAGCCTAGGTTTTATATGTTGATGTTATATGCACGAGTAGAACACAAGTGAGTTGTGGGCGATATAAGTCATACTGCTTACCAGCATGTCATACTTTGGTTCGGTGGTATTGTTGGACGAAGCGGCCCGGACCGACATTACCCGTACGCTTACGCGAGACCGGTTCTCCCGACGTGCTTTGCACAAAGGTGGCTAGCGGGTGACAGTTTCTCCAACTTTAGTTGAACCGAGTGTGGCTACGCCCGGTCCTTGCGAAGGTTAAAACAGCACCAACTTGACAAACTATCGTTGTGGTTTCGATGCGTAGGTAAGATTGGTTCTTGCTTAAGCCCGTGGCAGCCACGTAAAACTTGCAACAACAAAGTAGAGGACGTCTAACTTGTTTTTGCAGGGCATGTTGTGATGTGATATGGTCAAGACGTGATGAGATATAAGTTGTTGTATGAGATGATCATGTTTTGTTGAAGTTATCAGCAGCTGGCAAAATCCTTATGGTTGTCTCTCTATTGCATAAGATGCAAGCGTCCAATAATTGCTTTACTTTATCGCTATGCGATAGCAATAGTTGCAAGAGCAATTGTTGGCGAGACGACCACGTGACGACACATTGATATAGATCAAGATGATGGAGATCATGGTGTCATGCCGATGACGATATAGATCATGATAGTACTTTGGAGATGGAGATCAAAGAAGCAAGATGATGATGGCCATATCATGTCACATATTTTGATTGCATATGATGTTTATCTTTTATACATCTTATTTTTGCTTAGTTTGACGGTAGCATTTTAAGATGATCTCTCACTAATTATCAAGAAGTGTTCTCCCTGAGTATGCACCGTTGCGAAAGTTCTTCGTGTTGAGACACCACATGATGATCGGGTGTGATAGGCTCTACGTTCAAATACAACTGGTGCAAAACAGTTGCACACGCGGAATACTCAGGTTATACTTGACGAGCCAAGCATATACAGATATGGCCTCGGAACACGGAGACCGAAAGGTCGAGCGTGAATCATATAGTAGATATGATCAACATAGTGATGTTCACCAATGAAATTACTCCATCTCACGTGATGATCGGACATGGTTTAGTTGATTTGGATCATGTAATCACTTAGAGGATTAGAGGGATATCTATCTAAGTGGGAGTTCTTAAGTAATATGATTAATTGAACTTAAATTTATCATGAACTTAGTCCTGGTAGTATTTTGCAAATTATGCTGTAGATCAATAGCTCGCGTTATTGCTTTCATATGTTTATTTTGATATGTTCCTAGAGAAAAAATTGTGTTGAAAGATGTTAGTAGCAATGATGCGGATTGGATCCGTGATCTGAGATTTATCCTCATTGTTGCACAGAAGAATTATGTCCTTGATGCACCGCTAGGTGACAGACCTATTGCAGGAGCAGATGCAGACGTTATGAACGTTTGGCTAGCTCAATATGATGACTACTTGATAGTTTAGTGCACCATGCTTAACGGCTTAGAATCGGGACTTCAAAGACGTTTTGAACGTCATGGACCATATGAGATGTTCCTGGAGTTGAAGTTAATATTTTAAGCAAATACCCGAGTTGAGAGATATGAAGTCTCCAACAAGTTCTATAGCTAAAAGATGGAGGAGAATCGCTCAACTAGTGAGCATGTGCTCAGATTGTCTGGGTACTACAATCGCTTGAATCAAGTGGGAGTTAATCTTCCAGATAAGATAGTGATTGACAGAATTCTCTAGTCACCATCACCAAGTTAGTAGAACTTCGTGATGAACTATAGTATGCAAGGGATGACGAAAACGAATCCCGAGCTTTTCATGATGATGAAATCGATGAAGGTAGAAATCAAGAAAGAGCATCAAGTGTTGATGGTTGACAAGATCACTAGTTTCAAGAAAAGGGCAAAGGGAAGAAGGGGAACTTCAAGAAGAACGGCAAGCAAGTTGCTGCTCAAGTGAAGAAGCCCAAGTCTGGTCCTAAGCCTGAGACTAAGTGCTTCTACTGCAAAGGGACTGGTCACTGGAAGCGGAACTGCCCCAAGTATTTGGCGGATAAGAAGGATGGCAAAGTGAACAAAAGTATATTTGATATACATGTTATTGATGTGTACTTTACTAGTGTTTATAGCAACCCCTCAGTATTTGTAACTGGATCAGTTGCTAAGAGTAGTAACTCGAAACATGAGTTGCAGAATAAACAGAGACTAGTTAAGGGTGAAGTGACGATGTGTGTTGGAAGTAGTTCCAAGATTGATATGATCATCATCGCACACTCCCCTATACTTTCGGGATTAGTGTTGAACCTAAATAAGTGTTATTTGGTTTTTGCGTTGAGCATGAATATGATTTGATCATGTTTATTGCAATACGGTTATTCATTAAAGTCAGAGAATAATTGTTGTTCTGTTTACATGAATAAAACCTTCGATGGTCATACACCCAATGAAACAAGTTCATTGGATCTCGATCGTAGTGATACACATATTCATAATATTGAAACCAAAAGATGCAAAGTTAATAATGATAGTGCAACTTATTTGTGGCACTGCCGTTTAGGTCATATTGGTGTAAAGCGCATGAAGAAACTCCATGCTGATGGGATTTTGGAATCACTTGATTATGAATCACTTGATGCTTGCGAACCATACCTTATGGGCAAGATGACTAAAACGCCGTTCTCCGGAACAATGAAGCAAGCAACAGATTTGTTGGAAATCATACATACTGATGTATGTGGTCCGATGAATATTAAGGCTTGCAGCAGGTATCATTATTTTCTGACCTTCACAGATGATTTGAGCAGATATGGGGATATCTACTTGATGAAACATAAGTCTGAAACATTTGAACAGTTCAAAGAATTTCAGAGTGAAGTGGAAAATCATCGTGACAAGAAAATAAAAGTTTCTACGATATGATCGCAGAGGTAAAATATTTGAGTTACGAGTTTGGCCTTCAATTAAAACAATGTGAAATAGTTTCACTACTCACGCCACCTGGAACACCATAGTGTAATGGTGTGTCCGAACGTCATAACCGTACTTTATTAGATATAGTGCGATCTATGATGTCTCTTACCGATCTACCACTATCGTTTTGGGGTTATGCATTAGAGACAGCTGCATTCACGTTAAATAGGGTACCATCTAAATCCGTTGAGACGACACTGTGTGAACTATGGTTTGGCAAGAAACCTAAGCTGTCGTTTCTTAAAGTTTGGAGTTGCGATGCTTATGTGAAAAAGTTTCATCTCGATAAGCTCAAACTCAAATCGGACAAATATGTCTTCATAGGATACCCAAAGGAGACAGTTGGGTACACCTTCTATCACAGATCCGAAGGCAAGACATTCGTTGCTAAGAATGGATCCTTTCTAGAGAAGGAGTTTCTCTCGAAAGAAGTGAGTGGGAGGAAAATAGAAAACTTGATAAGGTAATTGTACCTTCTCCCTTATTGGAAAATAGTTCATCACAGAAATCTGTTCCTGTGACTACTACACCAATTAGTGAGGAAGCTAATGATGATGATCATGTAACTTCAGATCAAGTTACTACCGAATCTCGTAGGTAAACCAGAGTGAGATCCGCACCAGAGTGGTACGGTAATCCTATTCTAGAGGTCATGTTACTTGACCATGACGAACCTACGAACTATGAGGAAGCGATGATGAGCCCAGATTCCGCAAAATGGCTTGAGGCCATGAAATCTGAGATGGGATCCATGTATGAGAACAAAGTATGGACTTTGGTTGACTTGCCCGATGATCGGCAAGCCATAGAAAATAAATGGATCTTCAAGAGGAAGACGGACGCTGATAGTAGTGTTACTATCTACAAAGCTAGAATTGTCGCAAAAGGGTTTCGACAAGTTCAAGGTGTTGACTACGATGAGAGTTTCTCACTCGTATCTATGCTTAAATCTGTCCGAATCATGTTAGCAATTGCCGCATTTTATGAAATCTGGCAAATGGATAAACAAAACTGCATTCCTTAATGGATTTATTAAAGAAGAGTTGTATGTGATGCAACAAGAAGGTTTTGTCAATCCTAAAGGTGTTAACAAAATATGCAAGCTCCAGCGATCCATTTATGGACTGGTGCAAGCATCTCAGAGTTGGAATATACGCTTTGATAAGTTGATCAAAGCATATAGTTTTATACAGACTTACGGTGAAGCCTGTGTTTACAAGAAAGTGAGTGGGAGCACTACATCATTTCTGATAAGTATATGTGAATGACATATTGTTGATCGGAAATAATGTGGAATTATTCTGCAAAGCATATAGGAGTGTTTGAAAGGAGTTTTTCAAAGAAAGACCTCGGTGAAGCTGCTTACATATTGAGCATCAAGATCTATAGAGATAGATCAAGACGCTTGATAAGTTTTTTCAATAAGTACAAACCTTGACAAGATTTTGAAGTAGTTCAAAATGGAGAAGTCAAAGAAAGAGTTCTTGCCTGTGTTACAAGGTGTGAAGTTGAGTAAGACTCAAAGCCCGACCACGGCAGAAGATAGAAAGAGAATGAAAGTCATTCCCTATGCCTCAGTCATAGGTTCTATAAAGTATGCCATGCTGTGTACCAGATCTATTGTATACCATACACTGTGTTAAGAGAGGGAGTACAATAGTGATCTAGGAGTAGATCACTGGACAGCGGTCAAAATTATCCTTAGTGGAATAAGGATATGTTTCTCGATTATGGAAGTGAAAAAAGGTTCGTCGTAAAGGGTTACGCCGATGCATGTTTTGACACTAATCTAGATGACTCTAAGTATCGGTCTAGATACATATTGAAAGTGGGAGCAATTAGCTAGAGTAGCTCCATGCAGAGCATTGTTGACATAGAAATTTGCAAAATACATGCGGATCTGAATGTGGCAGACCCGTTGACTAAGATTCTCTCACAAGCAAAACATGATCACACCTTAGTACTCTTTGGGTGTTAATCACATAGCAATGTGAACTAGATTACTGAATCTAGTAAACCCTTTGGGTGTTGGTCACATGGCGATGTGAACTATGGGTGTTAATCACATGATGATGTGAACTATCGATGTTAATCACATGGTGATGTGATCTAGATTATTGACTCTAGTGCAAGTGGGAGACTGAAGGAAATATTCCCTAGAGGCAATAATAAAGTTATTATTTATTTCCTTATTTCATGATAAATGTTTATTATTCATGCTGGAATTGTATTAACCGGAAACATAATACATGTGTGAATACATAGACAAACAGAGTGTCACTAGTATGCCTCTACTTGACTAGCTCGTTAATCAAAGATGGTTATGTTTCCTAACCATGAACAAAGAGTTGTTATTTGATTAACGGGATCACATCATTAGGTGAATGATCTTATTGACATGACCCATTCCATTAGCTTAGCACCCGATCGTTTAGTATGTTGCTATTGCTTTACTCATGACTTATACATGTTCCTATGACTATGAGATTATGCAACTCCCGTTTGCCGGAGGAACACTTTGTGTGCTACCAAACGTCACAACGTAACTGGGTGATTATAAAGGTGCTCTACAGGTGTCTCCAAAGGTACATGTTGGGTTGGCGTATTTCGAGATTAGGATTTGTCACTCCGATTGTCGGAGAGGTATCTCTGGGCCCTCTCGGTAATACACATCACATAAGCCTTGCAAGCATTGCAACTAATGAGTTAGTTGCGAGATGATGTATTACGGAACAAGTAAAGAGACTTGCCAGTAACGAGATTGAACTAGGTATTGAGATACCGACGATCGAATCTCGGGCAAATAACATACCGATGACAAAGGGAACAACGTATGTTGTTATGCGGTCTGACCGATAAAGATCTTCGTAGAATATGTAGGAGCCAATATGGGCATCCAGGTCCTACTATTGGTTATTGACCGGAGACGTGTCTCGGTCATGTCTACATTGTTCTCGAACCGTAGGGTCCGCACGCTTAAGGTTTCGATGACAGTTATATTATGAGTTTATGAGTTTTGATGTACCGAAGGAGTTCGGAGTCCCGGATGAGATCGGGGACATGACGAGGAGTCTCAAAATGGTCGAGATGTAAATATCGATATATTGGACGACTATATTCGGACATCGGAAAGGTTCCGAGTGATTCGGGTATTTTTCGGAGTACCGGGTAGTTACGGGAGAAGCAATGGGCCTGGATGGGCTTTAGTGGGAAGAGGAGAAAGGGCCAAGGGGCTGCTGCGCCCCCCTCCCCTCTAGTCCGAATTGGACTAGGGAAAAGGGGGCCGTCCACCTTTCCTTCTCCTCCACTTCCTTCTCCCTTCCTCCCCTCTTGGTGGACTCTTACTAGGACTTGGAGTCCTAGTAGGACTCCACATCCTGGCCGCACCAATTGCCTTGGCCGGCCCTCCTCCTCCTCCATCCTTTATATACTGAGGCAAGGGGCACCCCATGAACACAAGTTGATCTTCGTGATCATTCCTTAGCCGTGTGCGGTGCCCCCCTCCACCATATTCCACCTCGGTCATATTGTAGCGGTGCTTAGGTGAAGCCCTGCGACGGTAGAACATCAAGATCGTCACCACACCATCGTGCTGACGGAACTCCTCCCCGACGCTTTGCTGGATCGGAGCCCGGGGATTGTCATCGAGCTGAACGTGTGCCAAGAACTCGGAGGTGCCGGAGTAACGGTGCTTGGATCGGTCGGATCGGGAAGACGTACGACTACTTCCTCTACGTTGCGTCAACGCTTCCGCTTCGGTCTACGAGGGTACGTAGACAACACTCTCCCCTCTCGTTGCTATGCATCATCATGATCTTGCGTGAGCGTAGGAATTTTTTTGAAATTACTACGAAACTCATCAATGAAGAGCCACCACCAACTGTGCCTCCGGGTCAGGAACGGCTAGATCTTCTTCTGTGGGTAACTTAACAGACGGGTTATGCAAAACATCCAAAAAGGTGTTAGGTGGCACCGACTTACGCTGAGATCGCAACCGGCTTAGAGCATCAGCCGCTTCGTTCTTCCTACGGTCAATGTGTTCCACCTGATATCCTTTAAAATGTCCTGCAACAGCATCAACTTCACGGCGATAAGCCGCCATAATAGGGTCTTTGGATTCCCACTTGCCTGATACCTGTTGAGCCACTAAATCTGAGTCGCCAAGACACCGGACCCGGCTCAGGGTCATCTCTTTGGCCACTTGAAGACCATGGAGCAAGGCTTCATATTCCGCTGCAATGTTAGTGCAAGGAAACATCAGCCGTAACACATAACAAAATTTGTCACCTCGAGGGGAGGTTAAAACAACTCCAGCCCCGAGCCTTCCAACTGTCTGGACCCATCAAAGTGAATAGTCCAATATGTGTTGTATGGTTTCTCCTCCGGCATCTGCATCTCTGTCCAATCATTAATAAAGTCAACCAGCACCTGAGACTTGATCACAATACGTGGCACATACTTCTACCAATGAGATCCAAGTTCAATAGCCCACTTGGTGACTCGTCCAGTGGCCTCTCTATTTTGGATGATGTCCCCCAAAGGCGTAGAGCTAACCACAGTGATCGGGTGACCCTGAGAGTAATGCTTGAGCTTCCGGCTTGCCATGAACACCCCGTACACGAGCTTCTGCCAATGTGGATATCTTTGTTTAGATTCGATCAGTACCTCACTGACGTAATAAACCGGCTGTTGAACCGGATGTTCCTTGCCAACCTCTTTGCGCTCCACCACAATTGCCACACTAACAACCCGTGAGTTAGCGGCTACGTACAACAATAACGTCTCTTTCTCAATTGGAGCAGCAAGAACCGGTGGCTCAGCAAGCTGTTTCTTCAGATCCTCAAAAGCAGAGTTCGCAGCATCACTCCAAACAAATCATCTGTTTTCTTCATCATCTGATACAAAGGCATCACCTTCTCCCCTAACCGGCTTATGATCCGGCTTAAAGCAGCCACACGACCCACCAGCCGTTGAACGTCATTGATGCATGTTGGTTTGGCCAGGGATGTGATTGCCTTAATCTTCTTCGGGTTAGCTTCAATACCTTGATTCGATACCAAAAAACCCAAGAGCTTGCCGGCTGGGACTCCAAAAACACACTTAGCCGGGTTAAGCATCATTTTGTAGACCCGTAGGTTATCGAAGGTCTCTTTCAGATCTGTGACCAAGGTTTCCTCTTTCCTAGACTTTACCACTATATCATCCACATAAGCATGAACATTACGCCCAATCTGATTGTGAAGACAATTCTGTACACACCGCTGATAAGTCGCCTGGGAACTCTTAAGCCCAAAAGGCATAGACACATAGCAAAAAGCTCCAAACAAAGTGATAAAAGTTGTCTTCTCCTGATCTTTGACTGCCATCTTGATCCTATGATAACCTGAATAAGCATCCAAAAAACTCAATCGCAAGCAACCCGCCGTAGCATCGATGATCTGATCAATACGGGGGAGAGCAAAAGGGTCAGTCGGACAAGCCTTGTTTAAATCAATGTAATCTACACACATATGCCAGGTGCTGTTCTTTTTTAGTACAAGCACCGGGTTGGCTAACCACTCTGGGTGAAAGACTTCCACAATGAACCCGGCCGCCAAGAGCCGGGCCACCTCTTCTCCAATGGCCTTGCGCCTTTCCTCGTTGAACCACCGGAGAAACTGTCTAACCGATTTAAACTTTGGATCAATATTGAGTGTGCTCATCGAGTTCCCTCGGGACACCTGGCATGTCGTAAGGTTTCCATACAAAGATGTCCCGGTTCTCATGGATGAACTCGATGAGCGCGCTTTCCTATTTTGGATCCAAGTTCGCACTGATGATGAACTGCTTGGATGAGTCGCCAGGCACAAAGTCAACCATCTTGGTGTCATCAGCTGATTTGAATTTCAACACCGAGTCATGCTCCGTTGTTGGTTTCTTTGAAGATGTCATGTCTGCCGGGTCAACATGATCTTTATAAAACTTTAACTCCTTTGTTGCATAAACAGACTCAGCATATGCAGCATCACCTTCTTCACACTCCAGGGCTATTTTCCGGCTTCCATGTACTGTAATGGTGCCCTTATAACTCGACATCTTGAGCTGCAAATACACATAACACGGCCGAGCCATGAATTTGGCATAAGCCGGCTGTCCAAACAGAGCATGATATGGGATTTTGATCTTAACCACCTCAAAGGTTAATTTTT
Organism: Triticum urartu; assembly: GCF_003073215.2. NCBI lineage: Eukaryota > Viridiplantae > Streptophyta > Magnoliopsida > Poales > Poaceae > Triticum > Triticum urartu. The sequence goes on along the minus strand of NC_053022.1, from coordinate 63,248,945 downwards.
CTGCTCTGGAGTCATACTCATCCCCAAAGGCTACTTCTAGTTCAATCTTACCAACTGGGTATGCCGACTTGCCAGGTACCACACCGTGAAAAATAGTGTTGGATTGCTTAAGACCCTTATCAGTCAACCCCATCCGACGGAACGCCTCACAGTAGAGGATGTTGATGCTGCTGCCTCCATCCATGAGCACCTTAGTGAATTTATATCCACCAACTTGAGGCGCCACTACCAAGGCCAAGTGACCCGAATTATCAACCCGGGGTGGATGATCCTCTCTGCTCCACACAATAGGCTGTTCTGACCAACCTAAGTAATGTGGAATCGCCGGCTCAACGGTATTGACGGCCCTCTTGTGAAGCTTCTGGTCCCTCTTACATAAACTAGTGGTGAACACATGGTATTGCCCACTATTCAACTGTTTTGGGTTGCTCTGATATCCAGACTGTTGCTGCTGATTACCTTGGCCGGGTTGTGGATTATATCCTCCTTGGTTCCCTGGATGACCCTGACCGTGAAATCCTCCTCCACCTGAACCGGCGCCCGGGCCATGGAAACCGCCCCCACCTGAACTGCCGCCTGGGCCATGACCTCCATCAAATGCATTTGAATTTTTAAACGCCTTCATGATTGTACAATCCTTCCACAGGTGGGTGGCTGGCTTCTCCCGGGTGTCGTGTCTTGGACAAGGTTCATTCAATAGTTTCTCAAGGGTGGGACCTGACCCGCCCGACTGAGGGTGTTGCCTGCCCTTGCATTGTTGATTACCGCCCTGTGCATTGGTGTTAGCGACAAATTCATCAGCCTCGTGTTTATTACCTCCTTGATTTGCCGGGTTATGCTGGTGACCCTTGTCGTTGCCATTCTTCTTTCCCTTCGCTGTCTTTTCTTTGTCAGACACCAGGTCCTTGGTACTATCAGAATCAGCATACTTAATGAGAGTCGCCATCAACTGGCCCATGTCATTGCAGTCACGCTTGAGTGGCCCCAACTTCTGCTTCAGAGGTTCAAAACGATAGTTTTTCTCCAACATCAAGACTGCTGAGCCGGCATCCATCTTTTCAGATGAATGTATTATCTCCTTGACCCGGCGCACCCAATGGGTTGTAGATTCACCCTCCTCTTGTTTACAATTAGTCAGCTCCACAATCGACATGGCTTGTTTACATGTGTCTTTGAAGTTCTGAATGAACCGGGCATTCAACTCCGCCCATGAGCCGATAGAATTGGGTGGCAACCCCTTCAAACAAGTACGAGATGTTCCATCCAACATCATAGTGAAATACTTGGACATTGCCGCGTCGCTGACCTCCAACAACTCCATAGCCATCTCATAACTCTCAATCTAGGCCCCAGGTTACAAGTCGGCCATCTAATTAGGCACTTTACGAGGTCCCTTGAAGTCCTTTGGCAACTGCTCATTACGTATGGCCGGCACCAGGCAAGGGACACCTCCGGTTCTTGTGGACACTCCTGCCTCAACCGAGGTCGCTAGATAAGCCGGAAAAGTCTGATGAGCCGCCTGCTCCGCTACCAGTTGAACCACTGGCTCAGCCTCTTATCGGATCCTCTCCTGATCCGCCAAGTTAAGGGCTCTAGCCTGTATCGCTCATGCCTGTGCGGCTAGTTGCAGCATCGAGCATTGCTTGACATGTCAGCTGAGTCCATATGCCTACTGTAGCTTGGGCTCCGGCTTGGGCGAGGAGTTGAACGGATCATGTCTCGACTGTAGGAGTACGCATCCTGTTGTGCCAGAGCTGTTTGAAGAAGTTGTCTCACCCTTTGTGTTTCGATTGCCGCCGGCGAGTCGCCTTCCATCGGGAGAGCCACCAAACAAGCCGACGCTGCAATGAGGTTTTCCAAGGGATTGGAGAAGTGACCCGGCGGTGTTGGTACATAATGAGGCGGAGCGGTATGTACACGAGGTGGTTCCATGGTGCGTGGTTAAACCGGTGCCCCGGGCATTGTGATCCCATTTTCCTCCGGTGGGTTGCTTGCCCCAGCCCGGGGTGTATGAAAAGGTTCCTAGGATCGAGCGTTAGAGGTAGATGTGACTGAGTTTTCTGATGCCTTCTTCTCATGACCTCGTTTGACGCGTTCAGATCCACCGAGAGCTGGAAAGTATCTTCTTGAAGCTGTTGAGCATGAACGTACAAAGCCGCCCGCTCCGCTGCCATCTTGACCTCCTCTGCTGCTAAATTTTCTTTAGCTTGTACCATCTCTTCACGTACGTGTGCCACCTCTGCGTCATGCTAGGCTTTATCCACCGGCTCTACCATGGCAGTCAACAGAGTCGACAGTTTATCTGTGAGGTCCATTAGAATCTGAGCCGGGGGGGCACGCAGGGTCTCCTGACCCAGCTGCGGCTGACCCGGTAGTTGTTGCTGCTGCTGCCGTGGAGTTCTGCCCGGGCTGTGTTCCTGCCATGAAGACTCCGGCCCAATTCGATGGCTCAAGGGGCTCCGGAATACTGCTGCCATCGGAACTGCCCCCGAGCATGCCATCCTGCAGCTGATACAAAGAGTCCGTCTCACCCGTTGATGATGTAGCGTCAGAACAGACGGCCATCTCAGCGCCATCCACCGATCCTTCAGAGTATTCACCGCTGTGGACGAAGCCTACGAAAGCATGCTTCATGACAGATTGAACACGGGTCGTCCTCGCGCGCCGAGCTGTTTCGACGAGGTTGGTGTGGACGTCCGACTCAGGGTCCGACTCGCCGATCCAGCCGATGAAGACATGAATTCCGCCGAAGGGGACCCGGTACCCGTACTTGATTGAGCCAGCCTCAGGGCCCCAGCCTTCATTGTCGATGTAGAGCTTGCCGCGACGGCTCTTAGTCATCCGGCCCACATCGTATCCCTTGAGCCCTTCGAAGTTGCCCTTCAAGAACTCAAATCCACCATGAGCTGGCCCCATGGTGGGCGCCAACTATCATGGAATTGTCATGGCAGATGTCCTAGTGGAAGGACTTAGTCGTAGGGCCATCGCAACTAGGAAGCTTAAAGGGGTTAATCGGGACAAAGGACACGAGAGGTTTTATACTAGTTTGGCCCCTTACGATGAAGGTAAAAGCCTACGTCTAGTTGTGTTGGTATTGCTGGGGTTTCGATTACCAAGAGGCTAGTTTGCCGGCTTGGTTCTCGATCTCTTGTTTCTTGCCCTAAGCCGCCACTGGGTCATCCCCTTATATACACGGGTTGACACCTGGTGGCCTACAGAGTCCTGGCCGGCTCATAAATCGTATCCGGCTCGGTGACTTATTTTACATGCCTTTCTTTACAAGTCTTTCCTTATATATGATAGTTTACAATATTGGGCCTTAAGCCGCCTCTAGGCCTTAGGTCTTCTATAAGGTTCAATAAACTATCGTCTTGAATGTTTATTGGGCTTCCTTCGTGACCCGCCATTGGGGCTGACCCGGCCCCTCCTGGGCGGGTCATAACTGATAGTTATATCCCCAACACTAGTTGTTCGCTATATTGCTATGCCACGATACCTACCACCTGCTATATCATGCCTCCCATATTGCCATGTCAAGCCTCTAACCCACCTTTCCTAGCAAACCATTGTTTGGCTATGTTACCACTTTGCTCAGCCCCTCTTATAGCGTTGCTAGTTGCAGGTGGAGATGAAGGTTGTTCCATGTTGGAACATGGATTTTGTTGGGATATCATTATTATATCTTGTTTACTTTAATGCATCTATATACTTGGTAAAGTGTGGAAGGCTCGGCCTTATGCCTGGTGTTTTGTTCCACTCTTGCTGCCCTAGTTTCCGTCATACCGGTGTTATGTTCCTTGATTTTGCGTTCCTTACGCAGTTGGGTGTTATGGGAACCCCTTGACATTTCACCTTGAATAAAACTCCACAAGCAAGGCCCAACCTTGGTTTTACTATTTGCCTACCTACCACCATATACCTTCCCTTGGGTTCTGCAGACTCAATGGTCATCTTATTTTAAATCCCCCCCCCGGGCCAGTGCTCCTCTGAGTGTTGGTCCGAACCGAGCTGCCTGCGGGGCCACCTCGGGGAAACTTGAGATTTGGTTTTACTCGTAGCTAGTCTCATCCGGTGTTTCCCTGAGAACGAGATACATTCGACTCCTATCGGGATTTGTCGGCACATCAGGTGGCCTTGCTGGTCTTGTTTTACCTTTGTCGAAATGTCTTGTACCGGGATTCCGAGGCTGATCGGGTCTTCCCGCTAGAAGGAATATCCTTCGTTGACCGCGAGAGCTTGTGATGGGCTAAGTTGGGACACCCCTGCAGGGTTTTGAACTTTCGAAAGCTGTGCCCGCGGTTATGGGCAGATGGGAATTTGTTAATGTCCGGTTGTAGATAACTTGAACTAAACTTAATCAAAATGAATCAGCCGTGTGTGTAGCCGTGATGGTCTCTTTTGCGTTATGCTTGAACATAAGTAGCTTCAGAATCAATTCTTGATCACTATTAGCTTCTCGATCGTGCTTTACTTCTCTTCTCGCTCTCTTTTGCGTAAGTTAGCCACCATATATGCTAGTGCTTGCTGCAGCTCCACCGCACTACCTTTTCCTACCTTAAGCTGAGTCCCCGTGACTAACAGATACTTCCAAACAGATGCAGGTGCCGACGATGGCAGTGCAGGGAAGGCTACCGAACTCAAGTGGTAGTTCAACGAGGATTCGGGCCGTTACTATGTGTCTTTTCTGGATGATCAGTAGAGGAGCCCAATTGGGGTGATCGGGGATCTAGCATTTGGGGTTGTCTTTCTTTATTTTGGTTCCGTAGTCGGACCTTGAATGTATTCTGGATGATGTATGTTATATTTATGTATTGTGTGAAGTGGCGATTGTAAGCCAACTCTCTATCCCTTTCTTATTCAGTACATGGGATGTGTAAAGATTACCCCTCTTGCGACATGCCTACCATGCGGTTATGCCTCTAAGTCGTGCCCCGACACGTGGGTGATATAGCCGCATCGTGGGTGTTACTAGTTGGTATCAGAGCCAGGTTTAAATTCATTCGTTCATTCTTCCAAATCCTACCGGTGGTTTGTTGAAGACCTTCCCAAGTTTGCGCTTTATCTCTCGTAATCCTTTCTACGAGAATAAGTAGTATGCCAAATCCATTGCTTGTCATCAATTGAAATTGGTGAAGGATACGCATAACATAATTCTTATTCTTGCTTCATCCAAATGATGGATTCATTATTCCGGAGTTTGTTCATGATGAATAAGTTCTTGGTTTCAATAGCTCATCTTTCTTTTCCGGAGATCCAAGTTTTCTCGGTTATATCATCATGAAGCTCCATCAAAATCATTGCAAGACTTCACCTTGTGTTTTCAACTTATCTTTCTTTCTATCATCCTTTTATTACCGGAGTTCTTCATGGAGGCTCAACTTGATGGTTCGTCAAGGTTTTCTTTCAGTCTTCATTCATTCTTCAAGATTCCTCTTGAAGTTAAGATCCTCCAAGCTATACTCTAAAATGAACATGGTGCTCAACACATGTCTTGTTTTGAGGAGTTCAAGTATTGTTCATCTTGCATTCTGAAGTGAAATTTTTTTCATATCTCATATTTTGAGGTGGTTATATGTCATTGTTGATAATTTCCCTTCGTGTTTAATGATTCACAAGTTTTCAAGAGTGACATATCTAAATCCATCATTTTCTCTTCGCTCAAGACATCTTTTCAGTCCTTCAATCTCTTCATTGGAGTTATATTGGTTCATATTTCACATAAAGCTTTCCCTAAGGATTATTGCTATTTATGGCGCTCTTAAATGACCCAGGTTCTTCTTTTATCCTCCTGGTGTAATAAGTTTCTCGTCTGCTTGTTGATATAAATCCAATCTATTTGTTTCCGTAGTGGCAGAATTTTGCCTCAATTTTGAGAAGTTTTCCATAAGGCCACTACAAGCTTATTCATTTCGTTGTTGGTTTTCCAACAACTCTGTTATAATTTTCTTGGCAGGGTGTTCTCCAAGCTCATTTGTGGCAGAAGTTGTCATTTTTCTTCTCAATTATTTCCTTGCCAATGATTCAACTTCTATTCTTTCGTTCCAGAGGCATTGTGATGTCGCTCTCTTCACCGATCATCCCATTTTTGTCAAAGATCATGTTCTTTCCTTTTGCTTATCCATTCAACCGGAGTGTCGTGTCCTTCATTCAAATCCTTCCATCTTATCAAGTTTTGCCTCCCTTCTCAACCGAAGTGCTATCTGAAATCTTTCTTACCCCTTGTACCATTCTTTCAATAGTTCCGGAGGCAATGTGTTGTTGATCTCATCAAGTATCCTCTCATATTTTCAAGTTCATGTTGAATTGTTTCCATTCAGTCGGAGTGCTGTCCAAATTATATCATTCTTATCCCTTCTCTATCTTGTTTTAAACAGACTATTGTGTCTATCATTCCTCCCCTAACCGGACTCTCATCCAAGTGCTTTCATTTTGCCAAGTTCATATTATTGCCTTCCATTTCTTACCGAAGTGTTGTTGTAATTGATCTTTATCATTCCTTGTACATCTCGTTTTAACCGGAGTACTTCTTTTCCATTGAAATCCTTTTCTTGTGTCTTTCAACCTACAAGGTTCTAGTAATGTTCCTTGTTCCTCTTTCCTAATGGAGTGTTTTCAACTTTGTTCATCTTCGTTGCATTCTTTCTTTCAAGTTGTTCAACCTCACAAGGTTCTTTGGTTTCACTCATTTGTCAAAGAAGCAACTTTGTTTTACCTCTTCCTCTTCCGTTTTTTCCTCCGGTGCCATCCTAGATCTCGGGACGAGATCCTCTTTTAGTGGTGGAGTGTTGTGACACCCCGAGACCGTTGCACTAGGTGTCTTCCAGTTATTCGTCGTTGTTGCCATGTCTTTCGCTTGCGTGTTGCATCTTGCCATGTCATCATGTGCATTGCATCATCATGTTTTCAAAACTTGCATCCGTCCGGGTTCCCCCAGTTCTTTCCGTTATCCGTTCTAAGCCCAGACACACTTGCACGCGCCCGCGACACGTCTGAATTATTATTTTATAAGTGGCCGGAAAATGTTCTCGGAATGGGTTGAAAGTTGGCATGCGGTGTTGTTATGTTGCCAGTAGGCCGCCTGCCAAGTTTCTTTGCATTCGGAGTCCGTTTGACGCCCCAACGGTTAACCTATAGAGGCAGTATAGCCGGTCTTTTCGTCAGACGTTTTCGGTCTCCAGAAACCGTGCTGGCCTGCATCTCTCCCCTCTTCTCTCAGACCAACCTGCTCTCCACGGTCCACCTAGGCCTAGCCTACCACTCTTTGCGCCGTGCATAGACCTCTCGTGCGCGTCCGAAACTTCCCAGGACCCGGCCCGGGCAGTCGTCATCGTTGGATCCCGATCATCCCCAAACATCTGTAAAACATCACCATTTCCTTATTTGGACTTCCTAGTCTATTTTTCTCGACCGCTCGATTTTAATTGGAGGACCGGATTAGCCCCTACCCAAAAATCCTATGGCTATATATAGTACAAGCCTAGACCAATCCCTAAAACCTAGGCTTCTTGTCCCATCGCGTTGCCACCCGCTCAATCCCCATCGGGATCACCCACAGCCAACCACCATCCATCCCATCGATCCATCTCCACCAACCACCGCAGCCACCTCCCACTCGATCTGGGCCGCCAGATCTCTGATCCGACGGCCCAGGAGGCTCCCAGCACAGCAGCCTCGCCTCCCGCATCCTCCCGCAGAGGCACCGGCCTCCTCACCTTGGCCCATCACCACCACCAGTCGACTACCTCGCCGGAGTAGCGCCGCCAGACCAGGCCAGGATCCCCTTGCGCCCTCTCCTTCCCTTCATTCTTTCTTGTTTCCTCCTTCCCGCCTCTCATCTCTCCCCTGTTTCTCTTGACAGACGCCGAGCCACCATGTCCGCCACCAAGTTCTTACCGGGAGCGACACCGCCCGGATCCGGCTGTCTCTGCGTCATCTGCGGCCCTGCCTCACCATGGACGCGCCTCCCCAGCTTGCCGATGTCCCAGCAGCCCCGCCTGCTCCCCTACTGCTGCCGCTGTTATGCGCTGTCGAAGACGGCGAGCCCTGCCTCATCCCCGCGGCGATCTGCCGCGGGCTGCCCTCAGAACGGAGCTCCACCGCCACCTAGCCTCGGATCCGACCGGTTCCCGTGCGCCCTTGCCCGCGCAAGTCCCTGCGTCACCGTCCTTGCACCCGCCGACCTCCCTACTTCTGCTCCCTGAGACCGCTGCCGCTTCTTCCTGTACGAGAGGAGGATGAGTGCGTCGCTCACAAACATCCTCTGCCCGTTGACCGCACGTGGGCCAGTGCCGCCCCAGGGCCCAGCGCTCCCCTACTTCGATCGGCCTTGCGAGGCCCAGCCCCACTGCCCCAAGCCGGCTCCTCTTCAGATGGGCCAAGGCCCATGGGTGAGGCCACAGCCTAGCGCCCCCCGCTTGTTTTTTTACCTGTTGGGCAAGCCTGCCAGATTCAGCCTGTATAGGTTTTTTAGGCTCTGCGAATTTCTGTTTTTATCCTGAGACTGCCAATTTTGCAGAAAAGCCCCTCTCGAACATGCATTTAATAACCCACAAACTATGCATCACATGTATAAACTTTGAATATGAAACATGCTTAGAATTGCATCTAGATTCACAATATCCATCTTTCATGAATGTTTGCAATGTTTAAACTGATCTTTGATTAAATTTGCTTAAATAACTTGCTAAAATGATTTAATTCATAACTAATTAACCGTAACTCGGTTTGTAATAAACTTTATATGTAAATGGGGTAGAGAATTGCCTAGTTTAACATGGTGGATTTACTTTTCATGTTTAATAACTCTAAAATATGGTTTAGGGCAGAACAGTACCAAATCCATAATTATGCTCATGAGGATTTTTCCGGACTTGTTGTTTGTTGTTTTCGGCCTCATTTAAACTTGACTAGATAGTTGTTTATGTATGCTTCACACCTTGCCATCCTAACCAACATTTAATATTGTTGAGTACTTAAACAAGATCGAACTAAATAATCAAATGTGGTGTTCCGGTAATATGCAACTCGTTGCATATTGAGCTCCACTTAACTTGTAGTTTTGCTTGTGCATTTTGCCATGCCATGAATCATTAAACCGGACATGCATCGTTCTTGGTTGTGCTTCATGTCATGCTTATGTGGGGGTTATTTACCATGTTGTTTGCTTCTTTCTGGTGTTGCTTCTTCGGGTTACTTCCGATCACGTCGCGTTTGTGAGGATCCGTTCGACTACGTCCGTTTGTCTTCTTCACAGACTCGTTCTTCTTCCTAGCGGGATCTCAGGCAAGATGACCATACCCTCGAAATCACTTCTATCTTTGCTTGCTAGTTGATCTCTCTATTGCTATGCCGCGCTACCTACTACTTGCTATATCATGCCTCCCATATTGCCATGTCAAGCCTCTAACCCACCTTTCCTTGCAAACCGTTGTTTGGCTATGTTACCGCTTTGCTCAGCCCCTCTTATAGCGTTGTTAGTTGCAGGTGAAGATGAAGTTTGTTCCATGTTGGAACATGGATATGTTGGGATATCACAATATCTCTTATTTTAATTAATGCATATATATACTTGGTAAACGGTGGAAGGATCGGCCTTATGCCTGGTGTTTTGTTCCACTCTTGCCGCCCTAGTTTCCGTCATACTGGTGTTATGTTCCTTGATTTTGCGTCCCTTACGCGGTTGGGTGTTATGGGAACCCCTTGACACTTTGCTTTGAATAAAACTCCTCCAGAAAGGCCCAACCTTGGTTTTACCATTTGCCTCACCACCACCTACCCTTCCCTCGGGTCGGCCAACCCATGGGTCATCTTTATTTTAACTCCCCCGGGCCAGTGCTTGTCTAAGTGTTAGTTCAAACCAGGCAGCCCGTGGGGCCACCTCAGGGCAACTTGAGGGCTGGTTTTTCTCATAGCTTGACCTATCCGGTGTTGCCCTGAGAACGAGATATGTGCAGCTCCTATCGGGATTGTCGGCACATCGGGCGGCTTTGCTGGTCTTGTTTTACCATTGTCGAAATGTCTTGTAACTGGGATTCTGAGACTGATCGGGTCTTCTGTGGAAAAGGAATATCCTTCAGAGACCGTAAGAGCTTGTGATGGGCTAAGTTGGGACACCCCTGCAGGGTTTGAACTTTCGAAAGTCGTGCCCGCGGTTATGTGGCAGATGGGAATTTGTTAATGTCTGGTTGTAGAGAACTTGACACTTAACTTAATTAAAATGCATCAACTGCGTGTGTAGCCGTGATGGTCTCTTTCCGGCGGAGTCCGGGAAGTGAACACAGTTCTTGTGTTATGTTTGGACGTAAGTAGCTTCAGGATCACTTCTTTATCACTTCTAGCTTCTCGACCGTTGCGTTGCTTCTCTTCTCGCTCTTATTTGCATATGTTAGCCACCATATATGCTTAGTGCTTTCTGCAGCTCCACCTCATTACCCCATTCCTACCCATAAGCTTAAATAGTCTTGATCTCGCGGGTGTGAGATTGCTGAGTCCCCGTGACTCACAGATACTTCCAAACAGTTGCAGGTGCCGATGATACCAGTGCAGGTGTAGCAACCGAGCTCTAGTGGGAGCTCGATGAAGATCTTGATCGTTGTTTTGTGTATTTTCTGGCTGATTAGTAGTGGAGCCCAGTTGGGACGATCGGGGATCTAGCAATTGGGGTTGTCTTCTTTTATTTTGGTTCCGTAGTCGGACCTTGATTGTATTCTGGATGATGCATGTTTAACTTGTATTTGTGTGAAGTGGCGATTGTAAGCCAACTCTTTATCCCATTCTTATTCAGTACATGGGATTGTGTGAAGATTACCCCTCTTGTGACAAAGCTACCATGCGGCTATGCCTCTAAGTCGTGCCCCGACACATGGGAGATATAGTCGCATCGTGGGTGTTACAAGTTGGTAATCAGAGCCTTCCCGGACTTAGGAGCCCCCTGCTTGATCGAATCGTTGATGTTGTTGAGTCTAGAACAAATTTTTTTGAGTCTTAGGATTATATATATCGGAGAGTAGGATTCTTTTTACTCCTCAGTCCCTTCGTCGCTCTGGTGAGGCCTCCTGACGTAGAAGCTTTAACTCTTCTCTCCTCAAATTTCACGAAAAAAATTGGGATCACGCAGGTATCTTGGAATCGTTCCAATAGTTTTGTGACAAGAACATTGTTCTTGGTGCCTCCTGACATTTAGGGGTTTTGGCGGTGTCCCGGGGAGTTGAGCTCTGAGGTGTTGTCGTCACAATTTTATCGGTGCAGTTCTAGAATACCTGAGTTTGGCGATATCGAAAATCTCTTTTATGCAGTTGTTTGTGAGATAACCTCGACGCCACCCAGTACTGGGGCGGGAGTTCAGGAGTATTGCCATAACTCGTATAACGGATGCTTTTCGAAGGTTAAGGTAAATGATTTCCGAAGGTTTCTTGGTTATGTGTTGAAGGATGGATACAACTAGATGCAGGGATTGTTAGTTTGGGTAAGATATATTGCTTCCCCTGTATCCCCAACACCTGATTGCATAACCAGAAAGTTTCGGGAGTTTATAAGTGTGAATTCAAGTAGCTCCTAGAATATCTTTCCAACATACACATGATATGATATGGGATCTATCATATGTTTGTTCTGGCTTATTCTGCGAGCCAAATCCTTTGTTTTGTTTTGGTTTGTGGTATGCGAGTTGCTTCGAAGTCAAATGTTGATTCCATACCATTCCTAAGTAGTGTTCTCATGTGAACACTAATCCTTCATGATAATCGAGATTGTCATGTCACTCCTTTCCAACCTATGTGTTTCTCTTCAAGATGATCCTATCATTTTCAACATTTGCAAGATCAACTCTAAGTATTCGCAACGGTGTTTGTTTCATTCGTCCTAAGTTGTCTTTGTTTTTCCTGCGCTCCCACCCTTTTTCCTCAAGGACTCAGATTTCTTCATCAAGTATCTATTTTATGGATGTGATGTCTCTCCATTATTTTCCGTTAGTGTTCTTATCTAGTGATTCTCAGGAAGATACTAAGGAAGCTTCAAGTTTATCATTCTCTGTTTTTTTCCTTCTCCAGTGGATTCAATTGAAGCTTTGTCGAGCATATCCTCTCCCCGTTTCAAATGCTTTCTTATGTCGGTGCACTTCTTAATTATTCACATCTTGTTTTCCATTTGTTCTGTTGTGCTGAAGATATCTTGGAAGATTAGTGCTTCTATTCTTGATCAATCCAAGCTATTTTCGAGGTCTTACCTTATTCAAGCCATTTAATTCAACCAGCCGCAATCTCTTTTTCAAATCGTTCAACGGTGTTTCTTTTGAGTGGGCCCTAACCCACAGGTCTTTTCCCAGGATCTTACCTGACTCTTCAAATTTTTCCGGAGTTTTTCTGAAATTCATTTAAAGTTTGACATAATAATGAATTATCAGTAGTCAAATGCCTTTCTCCAAGATCTTTCAAATTCTTTTCATTGTTGGTTCAACCTTTCTAATTTCCATTCCGCAGTGCCTCAGCAATTCATGGTGGTGTTTCTCATCGTCATGCTCTGCATTTGAAGATCGGAGAAGATCTTTTCCTCCAAATCTTATCCGTTCTCTCAGAAGATGCGTGGTTCAAGCTTGATGGCATCCTCTCATAATTGTTTTCGATTGTGAGAATGCTTTTCACCCATCCAGAGCAATTCAGGAGTTTTTTTAGTTTGATTCTTCAGAGCCCATCATCTCAGAATTATTCATTCCAGATTTCAGCTCTCATTTTCCAAATCTTACCGGTTCATCATTCAAATATCCTCTAATCAGCTCAGGATCTCTCTTTGTTCACTTGTATCTAAATTCCATCAAGTATCTTCATTCTCTAATTCTTCCCGGTGTTTCTTTATATTTTCTTCGTTCATTTTCAATCCTTACGGTGGTTCGTTCAAGATCTATCTTCCTTCGTTATCATATCAATTCATTCTTTCTTCCAAATCCTACCGGTGATTCATTGAAGACCTTCCCATGTTTGCGCTATATCTCTCGTAATCCTTTGTACGAGATTAAGTAGTATTCCAATTACGTTGCTTGTCATCAATTTAAATTGGTGAATGATACACATAACATAATTCTTATTCTTGCGTCATCCAAATGATGGATTCATTCTTTCGGAGTTTGTTCATGATGAATAAATTCTTGGTTTCAATAGCTCATCTTTCTTTTCCAGAGTTCCAAGTTTTCTCGGTTACATCATTGCGAAGCTCTATCAAAATCATTGCAAGACTTCACCTTTTGTTTTCAACTTCTCTTTCTTTCTATCATCCTTTTATTACTGGAGTTCTTCATGGAGGCTCAACTTGATGGTTCGTCAAGGTTTTCTTTTAGTCTTCATTCGTTCTTCAAGATTCCTCTTGAAGTTAAGATCCGCCAAGCTATACTCTAAAATGAACATGGTGCTCAACACATGTCTTGTTTTGAGGAGTTGAAGTATTCTTCATCTTGCATTCCGAATTGCAATTCTTTCATATCTCATCTTTTGAGGTGGTTATATGTCATTGTTGATAATTTCCCTTCGTGTTTAATGATTCACAAGTTTTCAAGAGTGACATATCTAAATCCATCATTTTCTCTTCGCTCAAGACATCTTTTCAATCCTTCAATCTCTTCATTGGAGTTATACTGGGTCATATTTCACCTAAAGCTTTCCCTAGGGATTGTAGCTATCTATGGTGCTCATAAATGACCCAAGTTCTTAATTTATCCTCCTAGTGAAATAAGTTTCTCGTCTCCTTGTTCGTATCACTCCAACCTATTGTTTTTCGTTAGTGGTAGAATTTCATCTCATAATTTTGAGACGTTTTCCATAAGCCCACATCAAGCTTATCCTTTTGTTGTTGGTTTTCCAACAACTATGTTCGACCCTTCCCCTAAAGATGCTTTTCAAGCTCATTTGAGGTAGAAGTTGTTGTTTTCTCCTCCTTTCTTTTGATTCCATTCTTACTTTTGTTCCAAAGGCATTGTGATGTTGTTCTCTTCGACCCATCATCTTGTTTTCTTAAGATCATGTTCTTTCCTTTGCTTATCCATTCAACCGGAGTGTCGTGCCCTCTATTCAAGCTCTCTTATATTATCAAGTTGTGCATCCCTTCTCAATCAGAGTGCTATCTGAAATCTTTCTTACCCATTGTGCCATTGTTTCAATAGTTCCGGAGGCAGTGTGTTGTGGATTTCATCAAGTATCCTCTCATCTTGTCAAGTTCATATTCTTTGTCATCCATTTCCAACCGAAGTGTGGTCGTAATTGACCTTATCATTCTTTGTACATCTCATTTCATCCCAAGAGCTTGTGTGTACTTCCTGTCCATTGCAACCCTTTTTTTATGTCTTTCAACCTACAAGGTTCTAGTAATGTTCCTTGTTCCTCTTTTCTAACATAGTGTTTTCAACTTTGTTCATCGTTGTGGCATTCTTCCTTTCAATTTGTTCAATCTCTCAAGGTTCTTTGGTTTCACTCATTTATCAAAGAAGCAACTTAGTTTTACCTCTTCTCTTCCTCTTTTGTTTCTCTCCGGTGCCATCCTAGATCTCGGGACAAGATCCTCTCGTAGTGGTGGAGTGTTGTGACGCCCCGAGACCATTACGCTAGGTGTCTTCTAGTTATTTGCCGTCATTGCCATGTCATTTGCTTGCGTGTCTCATCTTGCCATGTCATCGTGTGCATTGCATCATCATGTTTTCAAAACTTGCATCCGTCCCGGTCTCCTTGTTCTTTCCGTTGTCCGTTCTGAGCCCAAACACACTTGCACGCTCCCACGGCACCTCCGAAATATTATTTTATAAGTGGCATAAAAATGTTCTCGGAATTGGTTGAAAGTTGGCGTGCGGCCTTATTATAGTGTAGATAGAACGCCTGTCAATTTTTGTCGCATTCAGAGCTCTTTTGATAGCCCAAACGTTAAACATATAGAGGCATTATAGTCGGTCTATCGTCGGACGTTTCCGGTCTCCGGAAACGGTTGTCGGGTTGCATTCCTCCTCTCTCTTCTCAGTCCAACCACACACTTTACCTCGTTCGCCTAACCCCTCTTTGCACAGTGCATCGACCCCTCACGCGTGTTCGAAAACTTAACCGAACCCGACCCAGGTTGTCGTTACCGATGGGATCCGGATCATCCCCAAACATCTACAAAACATCTCCGATTCTTTGTTGGGCTCCCCTAAGCTATTTTTTTTCTTGTCCACCCAATTACAATCGGAGGGACGAGGTAGCCCCTAACCTAATCCACGCGATGTATATATGCGTCCGAACCCTAGTCCTAGGATCTGTCCCATCCATCTTTTCCCATCGCGCCGCCGCCACCCACTGACCATCTCCATCGGGATCCTCCCAGATCCACCTCTCCGCCACCGAAGCCTCCGACCACTTCCCTTGTTTCTAGCTTCTGGCCAACCAGCTCCTCCCATCAATTCAACCCATCAAGCATGGAAGCCGCGCAGACATCCAGCACGCCCACATGCTCCTTTCTCCCCTATGCCCCTCGTCCCTGCCAGGGTTTTGGAGCTCACCTCGGTCGCTGATCCGAGATGCCCGGGGAACCGACGCCGCCGGAGTCCATCTTCACCTACAAGACCACCGCCGCCCTACCACCTCGTCTCCTCATCCAACGCGACTCCTGCCTCCGCTGCTTCTTCCCAAGGCGCCCGAGGCCTGCCTCTTCTCCCCTCGACCCCGAGTGGATCGTGAAGCTGTCTGAGGCCCTCATCGCCCGACGACCGGCGCCGCTGCGTCGACCACCACAAAGAACAGTGCCACCTCTCCCTTCCTTCCTTTCCTATGGTTCCTTCCTTCTCCTCTCACGTCTCACCCCTCTCTGTGTTTTCCTCGCAGAAGCCCCACGCCATGGCTGTGCCCCACTGAATCTTGAACCTCTGTAGCCGCCATGCCCGATGCCTCCCAGGGAGCTCCTTGCAGCCTTCCGTCCACGCAGTCTTGTGCTGGACCTCACCGGACCAGTTCATCGATGTCGCCGTCCCTTGCCTCGCCATCCCTTGTCACGTCCTCCCCTGCTTCGGCCTTGCCGTCGAGCCGCGCCTCCGCATGTCCCCGTCTGATTCCGGCTGGGTCCCCGTCGAGGCTGCCTTGCCGGAGTTCCAGCCAGTGCACCTCCAGGTCCTTGCCACGTCGCGGCCTCCCTCCTTCCTCTTGTTTCTCCTTTTATCTCTGCTTCCCCACCCGTCACCTAGTCAGTCGCGCTGCCACCATTTTTTTTAGGAGCTCCAAGCTGCTTCCTCGCCGCGGCTCCCGCTGGACATTCTTGTCGCTCGCGCTCCTGCTATCTCCTTGCTGTCTCTCTCATGTCCATCTCTCACTCTCTCTGAATCGTCTCTCTTTTCTTCGACACGAGCTGCCGTTGCCGCTATATTTCGTCTTCCTGCAACACGCCGCCCCTTGCAGCATGCTCGCACGCGCCCCACCGCGGCCTCCCTAGCAGGTTTCCGCATCCCCGCCGGTCCTCTGCAACCACATCAGCAGTTGTTGTTTGCTCCCATCGCTGGCGAGTCCCCGTGCGCCCGCTTTGGGTTGTGTCCTGGCCGTGGTGCCCACATGCTTTATTTTCTGTCCATCTCCCTTTGCATAACAAACACAGAGCTAGCTCAGTGGCTAGTGCAGCCTCTATCCATTCGAGGGGTCTAGGGTTTGTATCCCAGCAGCCCCCATTTTTCTTTGTTTTCCTGTTATTTTGCACACCCACGTCTACTTTGGGCTAGATCTATTGTTGGGCTTGCACAGTGCGTTACATTAGGCCCGACTATATTTTTTCCCTGCTGACGAATTTCCTAATATCCAGTGCATGCATAATTACACCAATTTGCCACTGTTTTGCATTGTTAATAACAAATTAACCATGCATCGGTTTAAGATGTTTTATATATGCAACTTGACTAAAATTTCATCTAGTTTCTTAATATGCTACTTTCGTCCATGTATGAAATGTTTAAAATGATGTTTGCTTTAATTTGCTTAGATGCCATCTTAAAATGATTTATTTCATAAATAAATAATCGTAGCTCCAAACTTAAGAAAATTTATATGCAAATGGGCTGGAAAAATGCGTAGTTTAACATGGTGTACTTGCTTTGGATGTTAAACAACTCTAAAATATGGTTTAGGGAAAAACAGTACCAAATCCATAATTTGCATATGGGGATTTTTTCGGAATTGTTGATTGTTGTTTCGGCCTCATTTAAACTTGCCTAGATAGGTAGTTTTGTTGTGGTTCACCCCTTGCCATGGTTAAAAACATTTAATATTGATGGGTACCTAAACGGGAGAGAACTAAATAATTGTTGTGGTATCATCAATATGCAACTCGTTGCATATTGAGCTCCACTTAACTCGTAGTTTTGCTTGTGCACTTTGCCATGCCATGCCTCATTAAACTAGACATGCATCATACTTGGTTGTGCATCATGTCATGCTTATGTGATGGTTGTTTATCATGTTGTTTGCTTCTTTCCGGTGTTGCTTCTTCGGGTTGGTTCCGATAACGTCGCATTTGTGAGGATTTGTTCGACTACGCCCGTTTGTCGTATTCATGGACTTGTTCTTATTCCTTGCAGGATCTCAGGCAAGATGACCATACCCTCGAAATCACTTCTATCTTTGCTTGCTATTTGTTCGCTCTATTGCTATGCCGCGCTACCTACCACTTGCTATATCATGCCTCCCATATTGCCATGCCAAGCCTCTAACCCACCTTTCCTAGCAAACCGTTGTTTGGCTATGTTACCGCTTTTGCTCGGCCCCTCTTATAGCGTTGCTAGTTGCAGGTGAAGATGAAGTTTGTTCCTTGTTGGAACATGGATATTGTTGGGATATCATTATTTTCTCTTATTTACTTTAATGCATCTATATACTTGGTAAAGGGTGGAAGGCTCGGCCTTATGCCTGGTGTTTTGTTCCACTCTTGCTGCCCTAGTTTCCGTCATACCGGTGTTATGTTCCTTGATTTTGCGTTACTTACGCGGTTGGGTGTTATGGGGACCTATTGGGGATATAACTATTTATGTAAGCCGCCCAGGAGGGGCCGGGTTATGTAAAGAGAAGCCCATCTGAAGCCCAAGACCAAGACGTGAAGATGGTGGTTCAGTAAAGGGTCTAAAGGCCCACAGGCGATTTATGGCCCATGGTGATAAACCGCCATGAGGGCGTGACTTGTATTGTAAGGTAGAAGTAACTAGTCACCAAGCCGGACACTGTTTATGAGCCGGCCGGGACTCTGTAAGCCGTAGGGCGTCGATCCGTGTATATAGGGGGACGACCCGCTGGCGGCTTAGGGTAAGAAACAACAAATCGAGAACCGGGCATAGCATATCTCGCTCCCTGGTCATCGAAACCGCAAGCAATTCCAACCCAACTAGACGTAGGCCTTCCTTCACCATACGGGGCTGAACTAGTATAAACCTCGCGTGTCCTTTGTCCCGATTAACCCCTTCAAGCTTCCTATCTGCGATGGCTCTACGATTAAGTCCTTGCAAGAGGACATCTGCCGTGACAATTCCACGATAGTTGGCGCCCACCGTGGGGCCAGCGCACGGTGGATTAATTTGAGTTCTTGAAGGGCAGCTTCGAAGGGCTCAAGGGATACGCAGTTGGCCGGATGACCAAGAATCGTCGCGGCAAGATCTACATCGACGACGAAGGCTGGGGCCCCGACGCCGGCTCAATTGAGTACGGATACCGGGTCCCCTTTGGCGGAATTCACGTCTTCATCGACCGGATTGGTGAGCCGGGCCCTGAGCCGGACAGCTGCACCGACCTCGTCGAGACGACTCGGCGTGCGAAACCCGCCTGAGCTCAACCCGTCGTGAAGCGTGCCTTTGTGGGTTGCATCCACGAAGGTGAACTTCCTGAAGGATCTGAAGGTGATGGTGAGCCGGCCGTCCTCTCTGACGGTGATTCATCCGCCGGCTCAACAGATTCGTTGTATCAAGTTCAAGATGGTGTGCTTGGGGGCTGTTCCTATGGCAGCACTATTCCAGACCCGTCAGAGTCGCCAAACTGGGCAGGAGTCTTCATGGCTGGTACTCAACCCGGCCAAAATTCTACGGCCTCAGCGGCGATAACGTCCGGGTTAGGAGCAGCCGAGGCAGGAGGCCCTGTGCGCTCACCGGCTCAGGTGCTGATGGATCTCATGGATAAGCTTATGGCTTTGTTAACTGTTACAGTCATCCCTGCGAACCAATCTGAGCATGAGGAAGAGGTGGCACAGGTTCGCGACGAGATCGCCCGGGCCAAGGAAACCTTAGCAGCTGAAGATGCTAGATTAGCAACAGAGCGGGCGGCTTTGGACGTGCGGGCGCAACAACTTCAGGCAGAGGCCTTGCAGCTCATGTTGAGCTTAAACGCATCTAATGAGGTAATGAGGAGGAGACATCAGAAAACTCAGTCCCGTTTACCTCAAATTTATGATCCTCGGAATCTCTTCGCTACACCCGGGGCCGGCCCAAGTAACCCGCCAGGTGCAAATCAGTTTATGACATCCGAAGCGGGAGGCCCAGTCCAGCCTCCGGTGACGGCGCCTCTTCACGGCAATATGGCACTGCCCCATTACGTGCCAATACCACAGGGTCACTTCTCCAACCCCATGGAGAACTTAATCGCAGCATCCGCACGTTTGGCGGCTCTCCCAGTAGATGGTGATGAACCGACAGTGGTGGAAACCCGGAAGATTAGGGAACTTGTCCAAACAGCCCTGGCTCAGCAAGAGACCTACTCCTACAGCCGGGACAGAATTCACTCAACTCCTCTGCCCTGGCGAGCTCCGCCTCATCAAAACCGGAGCCCGAGTTACAGTAGACACATGGAGTCAGAGGCCTTGTCAAGTAGCGCTCAGCGCTGGAACCAGCCCGGCGGGTATAACCCGGTTCAGGATCGAATACGTCAGGAGGACGAGCAGGCAGCTCAGCTAGCGGCTCAGCTAGCAGCCCAACAGGACTCACCGGCTTACCCGACGACTTCTGTTGAGGCGGGTGTTGCTACTAGAACCGGAGGAGTTCCTTGTCTGATACCGGCTCTACATAATGTACGTCTGCCCAAGGATTTCAAGGGACCTCGAAAGGTGCCGAATTATACGGCTGATTTACAGCCTGGGCGTGGATTGAAAGTTACGAGATGGCCATGGAGCTGCTGGAGGTTAGCGATGAAGCGATGGCTAAATACTTCACCATGATGTTGGACGGAACGGCCCGTTCTTGGTTAAAGGGTTTGCCACCCAATTCCATTGGTTCATGGGCGGAGCTAAAGGCCCGTTTCATCCAGAACTTCAAGGACACTTGCAAGCAGTCTATGTCGATTGTGGACCTGACAAATTGTAAGCAGGAGGAAGGTGAATCTACGACTCATTGGGTACGCCGGGTCAAAGATATAATACATTCGTCTCACAAGATGGATGCCGGCTCAGCAGTTCTCATGCTGGAGAAGAATTGCCGTTTTGAGCCTCTGAGATAGAAACTGGGGCGCCTTAAGCGTGATTGCAACAATATGGGGACGCTAATGGCGGCTTTAGTCAAGTATGCCGATTCTGATAGTACCAAGGATCCTGCGTCTGATGAGGAAAAGGCAGGGAAGGGAAAGAAGAATGGCAATGGAAAGGGTCAGCAGCATAACCCGGCGAGTCAAGGAGGTAATAAGCGTAAGGCGGACGGTAACCCGGAATTTGTGGCCAATGCACAGGGTAACAATCAGAAGCGCAAAGGAAAGCCACCCCGGTTTGGCGGGTCAGGCCCGTCTCTTGAGAAATTACTCAATGAGCCCTGCCCGAAACACGACACCGGGGAACGACCAGCGACTCACTTATGGAAGGACTGCACAATCATGAAGGCTTTCAAGAATTCTAGTACGTTTGATGGCAATCAAGGCCCAGGCGGCGGCTCAGGAGCTGGCGGCTTTCATGGCCCGGGCGGTGGTTCAGGATCCGGCTTTCAGGGAAGCCAGGGCGGTTATAATGAACAACAGTCTGGTCAAGGAGGTCAGCAGCAGCAGCAGTCGGGTTATCAGAGTCATCCAAAACAACTAAACAGTGGGCAGTATCACGTGTTCGCCACAAGTTTGTGTAAACGTGATCAGAAAGTTCATAAGAGGGCTGTGAATTCTGTTGAGCCGGCAGTCCCTCGTTACTTGAGGTTGTCGAAACAGCCTATTGTCTGGAGCAGGGAGGATCATCCTCCCCGGGTTGATAATCCGGGTCAACTGGCCTTGGTAGTGGCACCACAGGTTGGTGGTTATAAATTTACTAAGGTGCTCATGGATGGAGGTAGCAGCATCAACATCCTTTATTACGAGACCTTTCCTCGCATGGGCTTAACTGACAAGAATTTAAAGACTTCCAACACCGTCTTCCATGGAGTGGTGCCTGGTAAATCGGCGTATCCTATGGGTAAGATTGAGCTAGAGGTGGCCTTTGGAGACGAGCATGATTCTAGGGCAGAAAAGTTAACTTTTGAGGTGGTAAAAATCAAGAGTCCATATCACGCTTTGTTCGGGCGGCCGGCTTATGCCAAGTTCATGGCACGGCCGTGTTATGTTTATTTACAGCTCAAGATGCCGGGTTACAAGGGTACCATCACTGTGCATGGAAGCCGAAAGGTGGCCCTGAAATGCGAAGAAGGCAATGCGGCTTATGCCGAGTATGTCTGTGCAGCAGAGGAGCTCAAATTTTATCAAGATAACGTTGACCCAGCGGATATGACTTCTCTCAAGAAGCTGACTACGGAGCATGACCCGGCCATGAAGTTTAAATCGGCTGCAGAGACTATGCTTATTGATTTTACTCCGGGCGATTCATCTAAGCAACTCAGCATCAGTGCCAACTTGGATCCTAAATAGGAAAGTGCGCTCATCGAGTTCATCCATGAGAACCGGGACATCTTTGCATGGAAACCTTCTGACATGTTGGGTGTACCAAGAGGACTCGCTGAGCACACTCTTAATATTGATCCGAAGTGTAAGCCGGTCAGGCAATTTCTGCGGCGATTCAATGAAGAGCAACGAAAAGCTATTGGAGAAGAGGTCGCCCGGCTCTTGGCGGCTGGGTTCATTGTCAAAGTTTTTCACCAGGAGTGGTTGGCTAACCCGGTGCTCGTACTCAAGAAAAACGGCACCTGGCGGATGTGTGTGGATTACACGGACTTAAATAAGGCTTGTCCGGCTGATCCTTTTGCTCTCCCCCGTATTGATCAAATCATTGATGCTACGGCAGGTTGTGTGTGTTTGAGCTTTTTGGATTCTTATTCTGGTTATCATCATATCAAGATGGCAGTTAAGGACCAGGAGAAGACGGCTTTCATCACCCCGTTTGGAGCCTTCTGCTATGTGTCTATGCCTTTTGGGCTCAAGAGTTCCCAGGCGACTTATCAACGGTGTGTACAGAATTGTCTCCACAATTAGATTGGGCGCAATGTTCATGCTTATGTGGATGACATAGTGGTGAAATCCAGAGAGGCGGAAACATTGATATCTGATCTCAGAGAAACCTTTGACAGTCTCCGGGTTTACAAAATGATGCTTAACCCGGAGAAGTGTGTATTTGGTGTGCCTGCAAGCAAGCTTTTGGGATTCTTGGTCTCAAACAGGGGTATCGAGGCTAATCCGGAGAAGATTAAGGCAATCACTTCTTTGGCTAAACCGGCATGTATCAATGATGTTCAGCGATTGGCAGGTCATGTTGCCGCTTTAAGCCGGTTCATAAGCCGGTTAGGGGAGAAGGCCCTACCGCTGTACCAATTGATGAAGAAGGCAGCCACCTTTGTCTGGAGTGATGCTGCTAATGCTGCTTTTGAGGATTTGAAGAGGCAGTTATCTGAGCTGCCGGTTCTTGTGGCTCCCATTGAGAAAGAGCCTTTGCTGTTATATGTGGCTGCTAATTCACGAGCCGTCAGTGTGGCAATTGTGGTAGAGTGCAAGGAGGCTGGTAAGGAACATCCGGTTCAACGGCCGGTTTATTATGTCAGTGAGGTACTCATCGAGTCAAAACAAAGATATCCTCATTGGCAGAAACTTGTTTACGGGGTGTTCATGGCAAGCCGGAAGCTGAAGCAATACTTCCAGGGTCACCCTATCACTGTGCTAAGTTCTGCCCTCCTGGGAGACATTATTCAGAACAGAGAGGCTACAGGACAAGTCACCAAATGGGCCATCGAGCTTGGGCCCCATGGTCTGAAGTACGTACCGTGCACTGCCATTAAGTCTCAAGCTTTGGTGGATTTCATCAACGACTGGACAGAGCTACAGGTACTTGAAGAGAAGCCCGATAAAACTTATTGGATTATTCACTTTGATGGGTCCAGACAGTTGGAAGGCTCGGGGGCTGGAGTGGTATTAACTTCCCCTCGAGGTGACAAATTTTGTTATGTGCTCCGGCTTATGTTTCCTTGTACTAACAATGCAGCTGAGTATGAGGCCCTGCTCCATGGTCTCCGGATGGCCAAAGAGATGAACTTGAGCTGGGTAAGATGCTTAGGAGACTCAGACCTTGTGGCTCAACAGGTGTCAGGCAAGTGGGATTCTAAAGATCCCCTCACGAAGGCTTACCGTCGTGAAGTCGATGCTGTGGCTGGACATTTCAAGGGTTACGTAGTGGAACACATTGATTGAAGGAAGAATGAGGCGGCTGATGCCTTAAGCCGGCTGGGGTCTCAGCGTAAGCCGGTGCTGCCTAACACCTTTCTTGATGTTTTGCATAATCCTTCTGTTAAGTTACCTACAGAGGAAGATCTGGCAATACCAGACCCGGAGGCACAGCTGGTGGTGGCTCTCCACGTTATCCCGGATTGGACAGTGCCTTATTTGGCTTACATGACCCGAGGAGAGTTGCCTGAAGATGAGACCTTGGCAAGACAAATCGCCCGGCGGTCCAAGTCCATGACAATTGTCAATGGCGAGTTACATCATTACAGTGTCACTAGAGCGATTCAACGTTGCGTGTCACCTACAGAGGGTCAGGAGATCCTTCGTGAGATTCATGAAGGCGATTGTGGTCATCACACCGGCTCAAAATCTCTTGTGGCCAAAGCTTTCCGTCATGGGTTTTATTGGCTGATGGCTCATGCTGATGCGGAAGACCTGGTGAGTAAATGTGACGGACGTCAGAAATTCTCACGACGAGCCCATGTGCCAGCTCAAGAATTTAGGATGATTCCAATTACCTGGCCATTTGCAGTCTGGGGGCTTGATATGGTCGGCCTTTGAAAATGTCTAAGGATAAAAAGACTCACCTCTTGGTGGCGGTTGACAAGTTCACAAAGTGGGTGGAGGCGGAGCCAGCCAGTAAGTGTGATGCAGCCACGGCGGTCCAGTTTATGAAAAAGGTGATTTTTCGCTTTGGTTTTCCACACAGCATCATAACTGATAATGGCACTATCCTTTCCAAAGGAGCTATGGAAGAGTTCTGTCAACGAGAGCATATCCGGCTTGAGTTTCAGCTGTGGGTCACCCTCAATCTAATGGTCAAGTAGAACGAGCTAATCAAGAAATCTTGAGGGGTATCAAGCCCCAGCTCTTGGTCCCCTTGCAGCGGACGCCGGGTTGTTGGGTGGAGGAGTTACCTTCTGTACTCTGGAGCATCAATACTACACCTAACAGATCTACGGGTTATACGCCTTTCTTTATGGTGTATGGAGCAGAGACGGTCCTGCCAAGTGACATCCGTCATGACTCACCCCGTGTGGCGGCTTATGTTGAGGAAGACAACGAAAAAGCTCGGCAAGACGCACTTGACCTATTGTATGAAGAGCGATACTTGGCAATAGCCCGCTCGGCGATTACCAGCAAGACCAGCGCCGCTACCACAGCCGCCGGGTTAAGTCCAGAACCTTTCAGGAAGGCGACTTAGTGCTCCGACTCATCCAGGATCAATCTGACATGCACAAGCTATCCCCTCCTTGGGAAGGACCCTTTGTGGTCGGCAAGAATCTGAACAACGGATCATACTACCTTATCGACGTTCGAGAACACAAAGATTCACGTAAGTCGGAGGAGGAGACCCGTCGGCGGTGGAATATCGCTCATCTTCGGCCTTATTATACTTGAGCCGTCGGCTCTAATGTGTATATACTTATACTATGTATATTACATAAAGCAATAAAGCAGGACCTCTGTCCTTTTTTTCCACTCCCAAAAAAGGTTTATGTGTTTTCTTTGTCAGGTGGTGGAGATAACCAAGGAGAAGTGGATCATATCTGAATCCGGCTTTCCTTTGGTCTGGTTTATGATCATATCTAAATCTAGCCGTGATCACTTGGGAGCTTCCTGTTCAAACATAGGTCGTATTCGAACCAAAGAGAACATAGCTGTCGATACCCACTTGATCGGCATACTACCAAACCCACTTGGGGGCTTCTTGATCATATTTGAATCATAGCTTAACCCCTTTCGGGTCTGACATGGATCGTATTCAAATCAGCATCATTAAACAACTCTTATGGTCACTTAGGGGCTTCCTGTTCAAACATAGGTCATATTCGAACCAAAGAGAACATAGCTGTCGATACCCACTTGATCGGCATCGCCACAGCCACTGGGGGCTAACAGATCGTATCCGAATCTTAGCTCAACCCCTTTGGAACGGTTCACTGATCGTATTCGAATCAGAAACCCTTGAATTTTGTTCATCATATTTTACAAGTGTCAACATTGGATATCTTGTGACCCTCTTGAAAATACAATGGAATACATTACAATCCTCCAGGATTAATATTGGTTACATCAGGTTGTTAATTACCAGGTGAACTTGTATGTGCCAATTTTCAGGAGTTAAACTTACCCTCGGGGGTTGGTTTATATAAGCCGGAAAAGCAGCCGTAAGCATCACAGGGCAATGCAAGGTATTTCTGCAAAGGACATAACAGATTCATATAAAGTACAAAGTGCATAGTGACGGCGGCTTATGCAAGTATTAAGGGCCATAAGCATGCGCAAAGGCATAGAAAACTCAAGGTATTTTTTACTCTATTACAAGACTCCCCGAGTCTGAATGATGCGGCATTGTTTTTCTACAACGACATAAGCAGGTGGCGCTTGACAATCTACTCTTGGGGTTGATTTGAAGCCTCCGGGTTATCCTTCTCCGTCTCTCCGCCGGCTGCTTTGTCCTGGAAGGATGATGAGGCCCAGTCAATGCCACTCAAGGCCTCAAACTCAGCTTCATCATCTATTAAACCGGTTGGGTCGACTTCAGGAGCAAAGGTGTGCTTACGGGTTGGAGGGATCAAGCTGACATCATCATAATGCGGCGTGGGGATTCTCCAATTCTCCTTGTCATAACCCGGCTGACACTTGGTGAGGTCAGTGTCGTTCCCAATAAGAGTAGCCACCGGACGTATATCCTTCACACAGGCGGTGAAATCCTTATCATTAAACACGGTGCCATCTTCCTTTAAACTTGGATACCCAAGAGCAATATCAGCAGGGTCTAGTTCTTGGAGCCACGCCTTGGCCCAGCTCAATGCGGCTATAGTTCTGGCTCTTGCAGATGCTCGTCTTAACTCTTGGACTTGCTGAGGTAGC
This sequence comes from Triticum urartu, assembly GCF_003073215.2. Classification (NCBI taxonomy): domain Eukaryota; kingdom Viridiplantae; phylum Streptophyta; class Magnoliopsida; order Poales; family Poaceae; genus Triticum; species Triticum urartu. The sequence continues at coordinate 63,222,438 of NC_053022.1, read as the reverse complement.
ACAACAAGCCACTTCAGCACATCTTGCAGGAGATAGGGAACATCATTTGATAAAGCCACAACGGCCAGAGCACATTGTGACCCGGTGTAGAGCTGTTCCACCATAATATAAACCGCCTTCAGCTTGATCACCATGTTCTGCTTGAGATTTGTGCTCCTGGGGCCTGCGTTATTAAGCATAAGGTGAGTCAGAGGAAACAACTGAAATGGTCATTTAAGGTTTGAGTAAGTCACTCACCAAAGATTGATGAGACCATTCGAGATATCTGGCGCTTTAAGTCGGATAGTTCGGCCGTTGCTTCCGCAAGCGATGCCTCTACTGTCTCGGCCCGGGTCACCAGTGCGGCCTTTTCATCAGCCCAAATTTTCTTCTCCGATTCAAAATTTTTCGTCAGCTTCTCTTGTTCAGAGACGCTGAATTCAAATTTGGAGTTAGCCTTTTGAGTTTCAATCTCCTGGGCTGCCACGCGGTTCTTCAGGTCAACAATCTCCGATTCAAATTTACTTAGGATGGCCTGCATTGCATCGGATATTAGTCAAGATTACGGTAAATAATATTAAGTCCCAAGCACTTTGCAAGCAAAGGTACTTGACACTTGGGGGCTAATGTATACTGAAGAACTTTCAATTACTACTCCGGCTCATGGAAATTATGTCCCAAGCACTTTGCAAGCAAAGATGTTTGGCACTTGGGGGCTAATGTGTATCGCAAGTGCTACAACCGGGTTAAATGTCTTTTTCCTAAGCTGGGTAAGTAGTGCTAGGCAATTTTCTAAAGTCTACAGCATATTTACTTATAAGCAATAGACTTGGGGGCTGGTACAGTAAGTATGGTTAAAGAAAGCTAGCATAAGACATACCTCAGATTTTTGCTGTATCTGCTTCACCATGTCAATTTCTAGGTCACAGGTGCTATGTACTTGATTGATATAGCCGGAGATGATTTCTCCAATACTCAAATGAGTATTGTCAGTGACGTCCAGCTTGGCCTTTCGGCGTTCTACCAATTCCTCTTTAGACCACTTGGCAAGTACAGTTGGCTGTGCCGGCTCAACAAACTAAGTCTTGAGAATCTCAACTTCCGGATCATTTGCCTTGGCGGGGCTAGGAGCCTCCGGGTTACCAGAATCATTGAGGGTTTGCTCAGTAGGCGGGTCAGAGGAAGATATAGGAACATCATGAGATGGTTGAGGCGGCGGCTCGTGAGCAGAGGTGTCAGGAGCAGCTGTGCCCAGTTCTGGTTCAGTCACAACCGGCTCTTGGGGCAGCTTATTCTTTTTTGCCCTTTTGCTGGGCTTTACTTGCACACTCTGGAAAAGGTAGACAGGTTAAATACAAAAAATATGAGTAAAATAAGGCATAAGGTACAACAAGTTCATATTACCCGGGAGCAGTTTTGAAGGCTGGCATGTTGGACTGCATAGACTCACCGGAGGAAGGTGAAATATCCTGATAGTTGGAGTCAGAAGAATTGAGAGGCTGACGAATGAAACCCGCCAAAGGAAAAAAGGCGTAAATCGGAGATAACCTCACCCTGGCGTTTCCTGGTCACATCAGCTAAGCCGGAGGAGAGTTCCGCGTTGTTGCTGGTCCGGGTCTGCCTCCGGCTCTCATAAATATGTCGCTTCAAAAGAAATTGAGGGTCTTGGTAAGCTAAAGGATGTGAAAATCTTACTTTCCGGGTCACTCTTCGGATTTTCAACCTCAGTAAAGGCTCTGAGTCGGAGGAGATTATAGTTACCTCTTCAACAGCTTGGCTGTTGCCTGTATCCTCCTGAAAGGAATTAATGTCAATAACATGATGATAAAAGAGTCAGAGGAATTAGGAGTTACCTCTTCTTCATCATCCTTATTATCATCCAGTTTCATCATATCTGAGGCGCTGGGTTTCCTTTTTCTAGAAGTTCCAGTCTTAGCAGTTCTTCTTTCGGCTCTTTTCGCTGCTCTGGCTTGTTTGGCAGACTCATGGTCATACTTGACCTTCCAGAAGTCGCTATTTGCCTATGAATAAGGATAAAGGGTTATGAGTAAAGGTAAGGTATAACATAATAAAGATAATTGTGGAGGATAATAACTCACTGGAGGGGCCAGGTTCTTCTTGCAGAAAGGAAGTAAGCCAAAGGCATTACTAGTCACCGTGCCTTCTTTCAGCAAAGACTGGGTTGTAGCTTCCACCGCTTCATCTGGTAAGTCGTCAGGACTATGACGCAGTGGGTCATCCTTTTCGCCTGAGTAAGTACACATTAAGTCGGGGCGGCGGCTTAACGGAATCACTCGCCAAGCAACCCAGACTCGGACCAGGTCGATGCCATCTAAACCATTCCCCAAAAGAGCTTTGATTTTCTTAATAGTGGGGGTGAGTGACAGACGCTCAATAGCAGTCAACTTGTCTGGCAACGGGTGGTTGGATTCAAGGCGCAAGGCGCGGAAGCCGGGCAGCGGGTTTTCACCAACAGGAGAAGTGTCCTGGCAGTAGAACCACGTTTGGTTCCATTCCTTTGGATGACTCGGTAGTTCAGCATAAGGGAAAAGGCAGTCTCTCCGTCGCTGAATCGAGATGCCACCAAGTTCTAGACTGGGTCCGTTGGCGCGCTCATTCTGCCGGTTCAAATAGAACAACTCCCTGAACAAAAGTAGGCTGGGTTCTTCTCCAAGGTAGACCTCATAGAAAACTTGGAAGTTGCAGATATTTGACACGGAATTGGGCCCGATGTCTTGAGGTCTTAAGTCAAAGAAATGCAGAACTTCTCTAAAGAATTTTGAACCGGGAGGAGCAAATCCCGGCTCATGTGATCGGTAAAAATGATCACCTCCCCTTACTTGGGTTGAGGTTTCTCTTCAAACGGTTCAGGAGCACGATAAGACATGACATCCTTCTTGGGCAGATGGCCAGACTTTACAAACCCGGACAGTTTGTTCTCTGTAACAATGGATGGGACCCAGTTGCAAGTAACCGGAGGTTTAACAGCTTTGGGTGCCATTGGGTAAATTGAAGCTTACAACAAGATAAAGGAAATTTTTCCGGTTTATTATAACTCGGAGAATAAACATTATTGGGTTATTTAAGATGGTGGCTTAAGAAGGGGCCTAATGACGTGTAGGTAACTATGTGATAATGTTTAACAGCTACAGGTATTAAAGATGATTATGGTTTTCTTAAGTCGCCAGAAGCAAGCGGTGATGACAGCCGGTATTATCTTAAACCAGCTACGCGGACTACTATGGCTGAAACAGAGTCAACAGGCGCAGTTTTTTGGCTAAGTGTGGAACAAACAGGTTTCACAAGTTGCCATCATTATTTTGGATCAAACGATGCTCTGGAAAGGAAAATATTTCTAGATCTAAAACAGTACAGAGAAGTTCATATACTCGCGGAAGGCTTCCAAAACAAGGGAAATGAGATCTATTCTCATACAGGATAAGCACAAACATTTTCCGCAGCAGTTCTAAGTTGTTTTTATAATCTAAACAAGGCATTGGAGGTGAGAGATAATGGAGGTTTGCGTCGGGCGGCGATGAAGGACGACGAGGTTAAGACAGTTTCAATGCAAATCTGAGAAGGGGGAAAAGAGGAACTCACAGATGCGGAAGAACTACGGAGGGTCGCCGTCGTTTTCTGGTTAAGTTCAGGGTGATGCAGCGGCCTAAGTCGGTGAAGACGAGGGGGTCGACGGCGGCGGCGGCGGCGGGGCTTGAGAAGTAAAGAAGGAGGTGCGAAGAGGAAGACGACTGAAGGAAATGAAAAATACCTAGGTTGCATCTATTTATAAGGAGGGGCCGACCAAGACGGCGCAATAAACAAGGAGACAGAATATCATTTTACAACAACCCCGACGCCTCGATTTTCAGGATGGTCAGTAAAGACAAAGATCCGTTGGAGGATATGACGGAATAAAATATGAGTTTTATTGAAGATGATGTCACGGAGATTTAACCCGGATCCAGATGATGACGTCACGGTGGGTTAAAGTTTCCGCGCAAAACAGAAGACTGAAGGCCAGTTCATAAGGTTTTTAAAAGATTGACATGAACCGGTTCAAATCAATCTGGGGCCTAATGTTGGCGATATAACTATTTATGTAAGCCGCCCAGGAGGGGCCGGGTTATGCAAAGAGAAGCCCATCTGAAGCCCAAGACCAAGACGTGAAGATGGCGGTTCAGTAAAGGGTCTAAAGGCCCAGAGGCGATTTATGGCCCATGGTGATAAACCGCCATGAGGGCATGACTTGTATTGTAAGGTAGAAGTAACTAGTCACCGAGCCAGACACTGTTTATGAGCCGGCCGGGACTCTGTAAGCCGTAGGGCGTCGACCCGTGTATATAAGGGGACGACCCGCTGGCGGCTTAGGGTAAGAAAAAACAAATCGAGAACCGGGCATAGCGTATCTCGCTCCCTGGTCATCGAAACCTCAAGCAATTCCAACCCAACTAGACATAGGACTTCCTTCACCGTAAGGGGCTGAACTAGTATAAACCTCGCGTGTCCTTTGTCCCGATTAACCCCTTCAAGCTTCCTAGCTGTGATGGCTCCACGATTAAGTCCTTGCAAGAGGACATCTGCCATGACAATTCCACGACAGGACCCCTTGACAGTTCGCTTTGAATAAAACTCCTCCAGCAAGGCCCAACCTTGGTTTTACATTTGCCTAACAACCTATTACCCTTCCCTTGGGTCGGCCAACCCAAGGGTCATCTTTATTTTAACCCCCCTGGCCCAGTGCTTCTCTAAGTGTTGGTCCGAACCGAGCTGCCTGCGGGGCCACCTCAGGGAAACTTGAGGTTTGGTTTTACTCGTAGCTAGTCTCATCCGGTGTTGCCCTGAGAACGAGATACGTGTGACTCCTATCGGGATTGTCAGCACATCGGGTGGCTTTGCTGGTCTTGTTTTACCATTGTCGAAATGTCTTGTAACTGGGATTCCGAGACTGATCGGGTCTTCTCGGGAGAAGGAATATCCTTTGTTGACCGTGAGAGCTTGTGATGGGCTAAGTTGGGACACCGCTGCAGGGTATAAACTTTCGAGAGACGTGTCTGCGGTTATGTGGCATATGGGAATTTGTTAATGTCCGGTTGTAGAGAACTTGACACTTGACTTAATTACAATGCATCAACCACGTGTGTAGCCGTGATGGTCTCTTTCAGGCGGAGTATGGGAAGTGAACACGGTCTTGTGTTATGCTTGAACGTAAGTAGCTTTCCCAATCACTTCTTGATCACTTCTAGTTCACGACCGTTGCGTTGCTTATCTTCTCGCTCTTATTTGCGTATGTTAGCCACCATATATGCTTAGTGGTTGCTGCAGGTCCACCTCACTACCCTTTCCTACCCATAAGCTTAAATAGTCTTGATCTCGCGGGTGTGATATTGTTGTGTCCTCGTGACTCACAGATTCCTCCAAACATTTGTAGGTGCCGATGATACTAGTGCAGGTGGCACAACCAAGCTCAAGTGGAAGCTCGATGAAGATCTTGATCGTTGTGTTGTGTCTTTTCCGGTTGATCAGTAGTGGAGCCCAGTTGGGACGATAGGGGGTCTAGCAATTGGGGTTGTCTTCTTTTATTTTGGTTCCATAGTCGGACCTTGATTGTATTCTGGATGATGTATGTTTAACTTGTATTTGTGTGAAGTGGCGATTCTAAGCCAACTCTTTATCCCTTTCTTATTCAGTACATGGGATGTGTGAAGATTACCCCTCTTGCGACAAACCTACCATGCGGCTATGCCTCTAAATCGTGCCCCGACACGTGGGAGATATAGCCGCAGTGTGGGTGTTACAAGTTGGTATCAGAGTAACCGCGACCCTTCCCCGACTTAGGAGCCCCCTGCTTGATCGAATCGATGACGCTGTTCAGTCTAGAAGAAAATGTTTTGAGTCTTAGGATTATATATATCAGAGAGCAGGATTCTTTTTACTCCCCAGTCCCTTCGTCGCTCCGGTGAGGCCTCCTGACGTAGAGTTTTGACTCTTCTCTCCTCAAATTTCACTAAAAATATTTAGGATCATGCGAGTATCTTGGAATCATTTCGATGGTTTTGTGACGAATTCATGTAGGGGTTGTGGCAGTGTCCCGGGGAGTTGAGCTCCGAGGTGTTGTCATCACAATTTTATCGTTGCAGTTCTGGAATACCTGAGTTCGCCGACATCGAAAATCTCCTTTATGCAGCTGTTGGTGAGATAACCTCGACGCCACCCAGTACTGGGGCGGGAGTTCGGGAGTATTGCCATAACTCGTATAACGGATGCTTTTTGAAGGTTGAGGTAAATTATTTCCGAAGGTTTCTTGGTTATGTATCGAAGGATGGATACAGCTGGATGTAGAATTTGCTAGTTTTGGTTGAGATATTATGCTTCCCCTGTATCCCCAACACCTGATTGCATAACCAGAAAGTTTCGGGAGTTTTATAGGTGGGCATTCATGTAGCTCTAGTATTTCTTCCTGCAGATATTTGGTTTGTGATTGGGTAATCCTTACAAATTATTTGTTCATATATGTACCTTGTTGTTTTATTCATCTACCTTTATCTAAGTGGCTTCTCAACTTAATGGATGTGTGATGATTTACTTTGGAATTCATTCGTTCATTCTTGTTCGAATGTGAAGGCTATATGTTGGAATTTCAATCCTTTGATTCAGCTTGAATATATGTCTTTCAAGATGCTAACGGATGTCAACCTCTTCAGGATGGCTCCTCCAACGCGTCAGAATCCGGACCGCAATGACGGGGAATAGTCGAACCCTCCGTCATCACCTCCACCTCCGGAGGCATGGAAAGCTATCATGGCTGCCACCAATGTCAACACTCAGATGCTTTTTCAACTCTTGCAAGAGCGCAACCAAGGAAATCAAGGCCAAGGCAACAATCAGCCCCAGTTTTCTACCCTCAATTAGTTCCTCGCAAACCAGCCGAAGTCCTTCAGTAACTGTGTCGAAGCCACAGACGCCGATGACTGGCTCATGGATATCTGTGAACATTTTGAGTGTAGCAATGTCAGGCCTGAGGACTTTATCAAGTTTGCTTCGCTTCAACTCAAAGACCAAGCTGCTGAGTGGTATCAACAATACAAAGATTCCATAGGAGGTCGTGTGATTGCCTGGGTTGATTTCCGCCGAGACTTCAAAGCTCACCACATTCCACAAAGTGTTGTTGAGAGTAAGCGCGAGGAGTTCCGCAATCTCAAGCAAGGCACCATGTCTGTTTACTAATACATCATCCTGTTTCAGAGGCTCGCTCGCTTCGCCAAACAAGATGTCCCTGATGAGAAGAGCATGATTTATCAATTCAGAGGTGGCCTCAGAGAAGATCTGCAATTAGCTCTCGTGCTTTTTAAGCTGACCAAGTATGATGAATTCTACAACATGGCACTAAAGCAAGAGGCTGCTCAACTCAAGTGTGATGCATCTAAGAAGACAGTGAGGGATGCAACTCCATCTTCTTCTTCAACTCAAGTGGTAGCTAAGAAACAGAAGTTCTGGTTGCCTCCTCCTCCTCCTCCGTTTCGTCAGCCTTATAAGCATAAGAGTAAAGGAGGCAATGGATCTTCCCACCCACCCAACCCAGGCTATCAGAACAAAGCTCTGTCTCATGCTCCAAGATCAAGTGCTCCTTATCACCGTCCGCTCTCAGAGGTTACTTGCAACAAGTGTCAGCAGAAAGGGCACTATGCAAATAAATGCTTCAATCAAAGGCGCCTTCCGCCTCCTCCTCCTGTGAGATCTATCAGCAATGCAGTGGTCAAGCATAATCCCAAGCATGCTAAGGTCAACATGATGAACGCAGCTCAGGCATAGGATTCTTCAGAAGTGATCATGGGTAACCTTCCAGTTAACTCCATTCCTGCTAAAGTCTTATTTGATACTGGTGCATCGCATTCTTTCATGTCATTCCAATTTGCACCGGAGCACAACTTTGACACTAAGGCATTACCTAAAGCATTGCAAGTTGTTTCTCCGGCTAAGCGTTTGAGTTCTAGCATGATGGTTCTGAATGTCGGTATCGAAATAGGCGACTATAGATTTCTGGCTTCTCCAATTGTTCTTGGTGACTCGGATATTGATCTAATTCTCGGCATGGAGTGACTTTCTAAGAACAAGGCTCTGCATGATTGTGCTGCCAGAGAAATTCAATTGACACACTCTTCTGAGTAAGTGATCATCTATGCCACTCATGAGAGAAGGGTGAGTTGAATGCCATCTCTCAGATTCTAGTCATTTGTGAATATCAAGACGTCTTTCCAGAAGAGCTTCCGGGAATGCCTCCTCACCGCCAGTTGAATTCGTCATCGATCTTGAGCCTGGCACAGATCCTGTTTGCAAATGTCCTTACAAGCTTGGACCAAATGAATTGAAGGAATTGAAGAAACAACTCGATGAAGAAGAGCGTATGGGTCTGATCAGACCGATTTCATCTCAATGGGGTTGTGGTGTTCTTTTTGTCCAGAACAAGGATGGCACGGACCGACTTTGTGTCGATTACCGCCCATTGAACAAGAATACAATAAAGAAAAAGTACCCACTTCCCAACATCAGTGAGCTTTTCGAGCAACTTAAGGGTGCCCAGGTTTTCTCCAAGCTTGACCTCCGTATGGGTTATCATCAGATTTGCATTCGTGAACAAGATATTCCCAAGACAGCATTCAGAACAAGCTATGGTTCTTATGAATATACTGTCATGTCTTTCGGCCTTATCAACGCTCCTCCAATGTTCTCTCGCATGATGAACTTCATCTTCAACCCTTACACAAATGATTTCGTCTTGGTGTATCTCGATGATATTTTGGTCTTTTCCAAGAACCAGGATGATCATGCCAAGCATTTGAGATTGGTACTCAACAAACTCAGAGAGCATCAGTTCTATGCGAAGTTTTCAAAGTGTGAATTCGCCCTATAGTGAGTCGTATTACAATTCACTGGCCGTCGTTTTACAACGTCGTGACTGGGAAAACCCTGGCGTTACCCAACTTAATCGCCTTGCAGCACCACCTCAGAATGTCAAGAAGCTCCGCAATTTCCTTGGGCTTGCAAGCTATTGTCGAAGATTCGTTGAGAATTTCTCTAAATTGCAAAGCCTCTTTCCAACCTCCTATAGAATCATGTTAAGTATGTATGGACGCCTGAATGTGACATCGCCTTCAACACCCTCAAAGAGAAGTTAGTCACAACTCCTGTTTTGACTCCTCCTGATGAATCGAAACCATTCGAAGTTCTCTGTGATGCCTCCCTGCAAGGTCTCGCTGTTGTGTTAATGCAAGAGAAGAAAGTTGTGGCTTATACCTCTCGCTAGTTGAAGCCCAACAAAAAGAACTACCCCACTCATGACCTCGAGTTGGCGGCAGTTGTCCATGCTCTATTAACATTGAGACATTTCCTTGTTGGGAAGGAAAGTGGACATCTTCACTAATCATAAGAGCCTCAAGCACATCTTCACTCAGCCCAACCTCAACCTCAGGCAGACTCGTTGGGTCAAAATGATTCAAGAGTACAATCCAATTCTTGAATATACTCCAGGCAAGGCTAATGTCATTGCAGATGCTTTGATCAGGAAGGCTTAGTACAACAGCTTAATTCTCAAGCCCTTCCAACCAGACCTTCGTGAAGCTTTCCACAAACTGAATCTCCAAGTTGTTCCTCAAGGCTTTCTTGACAACCTACAAGTCTCTCCTACTTTAGAAGATCAGATTAGTGAGGCACAACTTCTTGATGCCATGGTAAAGAAGGTGAAAAATGGGATTGCCAAGAGTCAACCCAAGTACAAGTGCTATCGCCTTGATGACAAAGATACTATATTCTTCGAGGATCAAATTGTGGTCCCTAAGGGTGATCTACGTAAAGTCATTATGAACGAGGCGCACAATTCCCTTCTATCCATTCATCCTGGAAGTACGAAGATGTACCATGACCTCAAGCAGTCATATTGGTGGACTCAAATGAAGCCAGAAATTGCTCAGTTCGTGAATGAATGTGATGTCTGCAAAAGAGTGAAAGCAAAACACCAACGTCCAGCTGGTCTCCTCCAGCCTCTTGCTATTCCAGAATGGAAGTTTGACCATATTGAGATGGACTTCATGACTGGATTTCCCAAGTCCAATCGTGGAAATGATGCTATCTTTGTTGTCATCGACAAGCTTACTAAAGTGGCTCATTTCCTTCCTATCAAAGAATCTATCACAACAGCTCAGTTGGTAGAGCTATACACCTCCAGGATTGTCTCCTTGCACGGCATTCCGCAGTTGATATCTTCAGATCATGGAAGCATCTTTACTTCTAAGTTATAGGAATCCTTTTAGAAGGCCATGGGCACCAACATTCGCTTCAGCACAGCCTTCCATCCTCAAACTAGTGGACAAGTCGAGCGAGTCAATCAAATTCTTGAAGATATGCTCAGGGCTTGTGTCATTTCCTTTGGTATGAAGTGGGAAGATTGTCTTCCATATGCCGAGTTCTCCTACAACAACGGCTTCCAAGCGAGTTCGGGCAAGGCACCATTCGAGTTTCTCTATGGAAGAAAGTGTCATACCCCTCTTAATTGGTCAGAGACCGGTGAACGCCAACTTCTGTGTAATGACTGAATCACAAAGGCTGAAGAAATGTGCAAAGTCATCCATGAAAATCTCAAAGTCGCGCAATCGCGCTAGAAGAGTTACGATGATAGCAAGCATCGTGACTTGGCTTTTGAGATCGGAGACCAAGTCTACCTCCGTGTCTCTCCAATGAAAGGTACTCGTCCCTTCGGTATCAAAGGGAAGCTTGCTCCTAGATACGTGGGTCCTTTCAAGATCATTGGAAAAAGAGGCGACCTCGCCTATCAAATTGAGCTTCCGTCCAACTTTGCAAATGTGCACGACGTGTTTCACGTGTCAAAACTTCGCAAGTGCTTCATGACTCCTGACCGCACCATCAACTTCGAAGAGATTGATCTCCAAGAAGACCTGTCTTATCATGAGCATCCCATTGCTATTCTTGAAGAAACCGAGCGCAAGAATCACAACAAGTCAATCAAATTCCTGAAAGTGAAGTGGTCACACCATTCCGACCGAGAAGCCACCTGGGAACGCGAGGACCAACTCCATTCCGAATATCCGGAGTTCTTTCAGTCCTACATCTCGGGACGAGATCCTTTCGTAGTTGTGGAGTGTTGTAACACCCCGGATGTAACTTGCCATATTTGTACTCCGACTCTTGCCATTTTCGGCTCTAAGTTATCAGATTCCCTTCGTGGTTGGGTTTTGTCTTGGTTTTGCATTTTGTTCATGTCATGCATTTCATATCATGTCATCATGTGCATCTCATTTGCATAAATGTTCGTCTCATGCATCCGAGCTTTTTTCCCGTTGTCCGTTTTGCAATCCGACACTCCCACGTGCACCGACGCCCGATTTTGTCTCTTTTCATGAGCGGGTGTTAAACATTCTCGGAATGGACCAAGATTTGCCAAGTGGCCTTGGTACACCACCGGTAGACCACCTGTCAAATTTTGTGTCATTTGGAGTCCGTTTGATGCCCCAACGGTTAACCGGGGAACCGCAAAGGCCTCGTGTGTGTTGCAGCCCAACACCCCTCCAAACCGGCCCAATAACCCTTCCAAACCCCTTCCATGTCCTCCGCCGTCGGATCACGATCGCGTGGGCGAAAACTACACCCCATTTCGACACTCCAAACTCCTCCTACCTATAAATATGTCCTCCCAATCCAAAAATTCTGGTCGAAACCCTAGCACCGCTCCCTCTCCACCGCCGGACACGTCCGGATCGGGCCGGACGCGTCTGCCGCCGCGCCCGCACCAATCTACTGCTACCACGTGGCACCGCGCCGCACTCCTCCGCCGCCGGCCCGGCGAGCCCACAGCGGGCCCTCCCCGGCCCGCGCGACGCCGCCACCGTGACCCGGCCGCCCGAGCGCTCCGTCGCCGCGTCTCCTCCGCCACGGCGCCGAGCTCCTTCCGGCCACCGTGCCGACTTCCTTCCGGCCACCGCGCCGAGTTCCTTCTGTCCGCCGCCGCCCGCGCCGTCCTCGAGCCGCTTCCTGCCGACTGCCGCCGCCTGTCGCCGCCTCGGCTTCCGCCACCTCGCCGCCCTCCACCACCGAACGCAGCTCCGGTGAACCTCTCCGGCCACCGCGAGGGCGAACTCCGGTGAACCTCGGTCCATGTGCAACCCTAGATCCAGATCCAAAATGAAGGTTGACCCCGAATTTTGCCTAAGTCCTTAAATTTTAGCATTCTAGAGCCCTGGTCATCATGCCATAACTTTGTGTGTGCTACTCCGTTTCATGCGCATAATATATCAAAATGTTCATCATGATGTGCTCTTCATTTTGTTCCATTGTGGCATGCTTGTTTGAGTCCATCTTGATGCCCAAATCACTGATGCAAGAGTGCTATAAAATGTTTGCTCCTGTTACTTATCAGAGTATGAGGTTTTGTTATTTTTGGCACATTTGTTGTGTGCTGCATATGGTCATGAGCTTTACATGTATTTTGATCTATGCCATGCCATATTTACAGGGGTGCATGCCATGTATTTTTGTGATCTTTGTGGTGGCTAGCACAAGCATGGAAAGTAGCCTTCGTGATATTGCTGATTTCAGGGACTTAGGATTTTGCTAAGTCCTTGCTCTGCTGTTATTTTTATGCCATGTAAACATGATGCTACAGTGAGATCTATGCTTGTTTTTAGTTGCTTCAGTAAGGATGATTTGTACATATGGTTGTGCTCTATCCATCCATGCCCCTGTTTGCAATTATGGAGTGCCCTAGCATGTCTTAATATTGCTCTACTTTTGCTATAAAATGTTCCTGGCAGATTGTTTACATGTTAATCAAGTTTGCTATGGTTGTTGTAGTTGATCCATGCATGCAATAAACTTGCTCTTGCAATGGTTAGCTTCATCAACATGTCTTCTTGCTGGTGCTATGCTTAGTTTGTCATGCAAGGCTTTGTGATGAGTGAATCGAGCTCGCAAACATGCCTTCATAATTATGTTTTTACCATGCTCAGTAACCTTGTGGTCGTGGGTTCGAGCCCCATGGTGGGCGCCAACTGTCGTGGAATTGTCACGGCAGATGTCCTAGTGTGAGGACTTATTCGTGAGGCCAGCGCATCTATGTGGTAGCTTGAGAGGGGTTGATCTGGACGAGAGACGCGGGGCGGATCATCACACAAGACGAGGATTTAGACAGCTTCGGGCCCCGGGAAACATCATCCGGAATAGCCCTACATGTTGTTTGTGGCTAGGTCTCATTATGCTCATGAGGGAGTCGCTGCATCAGCCGACTCCCCCTTTGTGTCTAGCCCTAGATATTGTTTCTTGTTGCTTGTCCCTCTTTGGAGAGCCCTGCCCCTCCTTATATATGTTGAAGGGGCGGGTTACATGTAGAGTCCTATTAGGATTGGGACTAGTCTATTACAAGTGGAGTCCTAGTCTTGCTTCCTATATAAGGGAATATCCCTTATTCCTTTCCTCGTAAATCGGCCCACCATTAACATGAACCGGCCTTCTGGGCCTTGGGCCTTGTCATCCGTCTGACCCGCCCGCCGGGTCACCAGTGAGTCATAATGTTCAGGCGGGTTGCTTGTAAACCGCCAGGTCAGGGCGGGTCGCCAGTGAATCGCCAAGTGTCAGCTAGGTCTCAAGTAAGCCGCCATGTCCGGCCGGGTCATACCGCGGGGTATATACCCGACAAGATGGGAATTTGTTAATGTCCGGTTGTAGAGAACTTGAACTAAACTTAATGAAAATGAATTAACTGCGTGTGTAGCCATGATGGTCTCTTTTCGGCGGAATCCGGGAAGAGAACATGGTCTCGTGTTATGCTTGAACGTAAGTAGCTTCAGGATCACTTCTTGATCACTTTATAGCTTCTCGACCATGCTTTGCTTCTCTTCTCGTTTTCTTTGCGTAAGTTAGCCACCATATATGCTAGTGCTTGCTGCAGCTCCACCTCACTACCCTTTTCCTACCTTAAGCTTAAATAGTCTTGATCGCGAGGGTGTGAGATTGCTGAGTCCCCGTGACTCACAGATACTTCCAAAACAGATGTAGGTGCCGATGATGGAAGTGCAGGGGATGCTACTGAACTCAGGTGGGAGTTCAACGAGGATTCGGGCTGCTACTATGTTTCTTTTCCGGATGATCAGTAGAGGAGCCCAGTTGGGGCGATCGGGGATCTAGCATTTGGGGTTGTCTTTATTTATGTTGGTTCCGTAGTCCGACCTTGATTGTATTCTGGATGATGTATGCTATATTTATGTATTATGTGAAGTGGCGATTGTAAGCCAACTCTTTATCCCTTTCTTATTCAGTACATGGGATGTGTAAAGATTACCCCTCTTGCGACATGCCTACCATGCGGTTATGCCTCTAAGTCGTGCCCCGACACATGGGAGATATAGCCGCATCATGGGTGGTACAATGCGTTTCTCTGTTCTTATGAACTTAATACTCTAGATGGATGCTGGATAGCAGTCGGTGTGTGGAGTAATAGTAGTAGATGCAGGCAGGAGTCGGTCAACTTGTCACGGATGTGATGCCTATATACATGATCATCCCTAGATATTCTCATAATTATTCGTTTTTCTATCAATTTCTCGATAGTAATTTGTTCACCCACCGTAATACTTATGCTATCTTGAGAGAAGCCACTAGTGAAACCTATGGCCCCGGGTCTATTCTCATTTATATTAATCTACCATCAACAAGCTATTTTCTATTACCGTTTATTTTGCAATCTTTATTTTCCAATCTATATGTAAGATCCCAAATTTCCAATTTGGAATGTTATAGATAGGTCATTCATGCATATCATATTTCATTTTATTTCGTGTTGCGATCCTGGAAATTCTTAGCAACTCAAGGACCCACGGAGAGAGTTGGGGATTTCACCGTTTTCATATTTGAATTTTGTCAAATATCGAAACAAGGATCATTTTGGTTTTAATAATTTTTCTCTACGAAAATACTTCATATTAAAAATATATGACAGGAGATAATATGACTACTCCAAAATATATTAAATATTAGAGGAAAAATACTAAAATCAAATAACAAGTTTTATTTCAATTTTAGCGGATGTTTGTCCGAACGTTTGTTTTAACGAATGCTATTCGTCCGTTAGCCGCAGACAGCGAACGTTCGTTCGTTAGCCTGTTCATCAGTTTTTCTTTTTCCATGGTTTTTCTGCGATTATTTTTGATCGCGATTTCTGCCCTGATCTTCCTTTTAGTTTATCCTTTCGCTCGTTTATCCAAATCAGGTGAAACAAGCGCCTAGATCTTCGTCTTGAAGCCCTCTTTCTGTTTAACCAACTTGAACAGGATTTTGACACAGTCAAATTTGACTTTAGTCCAGATTAGTAATTGGATCTTGTTTCTTTCGCAGTTTAAGTTTTGTTGCTCCGTTTGATTTGATTATTTTTGCAAACCGTAGTTCTTCAGTTGAACTTTCTGGTTAGATCTTCTTATTTGAGTTTTACCCGTGCATCTTTTCTTGATTTCTTATGTATGCTATTGTTTGTTTGTGATAGAACACCCGGAGTGCGAAGCGTGCTACTACGAGTCACTAGGTTATGTGGATCATCAGCAAGGCAAGTAACACATTGATCATACTCTTTCATACCCAGTTTTTATGCATTAGTTACAATCCTTAAACACTGCGTGATTAGGATGTGATTAACATGTGGGTATTGGGAAGTAGTTGATGAGGTAGAACCTATTACCCGTTTCATTATCAAACCCTTGGGAGTTACTTCTACGTTATGCTTATAACGCTATGCTATGCTAGTAGACGTGGATTGGGTTTGAGTGTATCCATGACAGATGTGAGTTTGTTAATTAATGGTTCAATTCTAAGGTGGCAAGCTTTAATACACATCTGGGTGGATTGTTGATTTTGGGCACCTGGGGTTATACCAGTGTTGTCCTAGGAGATCCCGGGGTTATACAGTGTGATCCTCCTATGGTTCGCCACCCAGGCTCAAAGGGATCATAAGATAATTCATCCTAGAAACTTCCGTGTGCATCCACAAGCTATTATGGGCTCTAGCATAGAGGACTAGGGCGGTTAATAAGTCAAGAGGGTCAATTAAGGATCCCAATGAGTGGTAGTAGCTGTTCATGGATCACAAACACAGAACTCGGTTCCTGAGTACGGTTTCAATGAGACAACCCACCATGTACTCCTCCATGGCCTGTCACCGCTACCTTCACCAAATCATGTTCACACACTTAGCTCACACAGTAGGACATGTTCATCACCATTCCAATTCATCCCCGATGAATCAGACCTGACTCAACTCTAAGCAGTAGCAGGCATGACAAACAAGCATGAATGAGTAGGCACATCAGGGCTCAAACAACTCCTACTCATGCTAGTGGGTTTCATCTATTTACTGTGGCAATGACAGGTCATGCAAATGAATGGGGTTCAACTACCGCAGCATGTAATAGTTGAATCGTTGTTGTCCTAATGCAGTAAAATAGAGCAGGAGTGAGAGAGTGGGATTGTATCAGAATGAACAAGGGGGTTTGCTTTCCTGGCACTTCTGAAGATAGTATAACTCTTCATCGGTGTCATCGAACTCATCGTCGAAACACGTCTACTGAGAGGGGCCAATTACCGGCAAGGGAACATAAACAACATTCAATTAATGCAATCCACAAGCGAATGAATTATATGACATATTAAGGTTCTGAATTGTCCTAATGCAATATCTAGCCAATTTAATTAAAGTGGAACTAAAACAAGATCAAATTCCAACTCCAAATGTTATTTCATAAATTTCCCTAATCATCATTTGTCCTATTAAGTGAGGTTAACTTGTTCAAACATGCATGATCATGGCATAAACAGATTCTTCATATTTTTCTGATCATTTTTCATATATAAATTATTTCATTTGGAGTTACGGTTGAATTTCTATGATTTTTAGAAGTTTTAACTAATTTCTGAAATTTCCTGAATTATTTTAAACCTAGGAAATCACTTATTGCGTCAGCACCGCGTCATGCCTGCGTCAGCAGGTCAACTGCGCTGATCTGGGTCAAACCTGACATGTGGGGTCCGCATGTCAGTGGCTAACTAAACTAATTAAGTTTAAACCTAAACTAGGTTAATTAGTCGGGCGGGGCCCGCATGTCATAGAACCAGGGGAGGTCAAATCCCCTGGTCAACCGGGGCTAAACCATCAGCGTTTAGCCGCCCACGAGGACCGAGCTGCTGGAGGTGCTCGGAAAACATCTACGGGCCTCGGATTGATGCACTGAGGGCATCTCTAGGACGCTGGCAATGCGTTGCGTCGGATGGTGGTGGTGGCCGGGCCTAAGGTGGCCGGAGCTGATGACGGCGAGCACGGATGCGACAGTCGGCGTTCGGGTGTTCGCGAAAATGCTGCTGCGGTACGCAAACGAGCGCAGCGAGGCGCTAGCGAGGCCCTACGCGTGGCGGTGAGTTAGTTCGACGCACGCCCGGGACCAAATGGTCACCGGAGCGTCATCGGCGTGACGACGGCTACAGCGTGCAAACGAGTCGGAGCAGAGGGGGTTCGGTTGAGGAGCTCACAGCGGTTGCAGCGGTGGCCTCGTCGAGCTCAGGGAGGGGCTGGTGACAAAGGGAGGTCGCTGGTGATCTCAGCAATCGAGAGGTTGAAGACGATGTAGTGACGATGGAGCAGGGCTTCCGGCAAGGCGTGAGTCGGCGGAGGAGACATGGACGGTGTTGCGGTTCCTCCGGACGCTTCAGCGAGGCGAGTGGTGGACGGTGGCCACGGTGACAGCGAGCGGCGGCGACGATTGCGCTCGGGCATGAGAGGGAGAGAGAGTAGAGGAGGGGAGAGGCACGGGAGAGAGTGAGAGGGGTCCGGGGGTATCGTGGCGACTCTAGCCCGTCCAGGGGGCGGCAAGCAGGAGCTGGCCGGGGCGCGTGCCGGCGGGCGGTGGCCACGCACCTCTGTCCTTCTATCAAAGGAGGAAGAAGACCGGGGAGCCCCTGGTGGGCTGGGCCAGAACCGGAGCTGAGGGGTAAACTCTTTGTCTCTCTTTCCTTCATTTTAGTTTCTGTTTTCTATTTCTGACATTTCTTTTAATTTGGTTTTTGAACCAAACTAATTTTTCTGCTTCTGACAATTTTTACAGGGACTAAATGGATTATTCCAGAGCCCCTCAACAATTATCAGAATTATTGGACATATAGTTAATATATCACATATATAAATCCAATGCAAATAATTATTGGATTAACTCAAATGCCCAAAATAAATATTTTTGTGACTCCAAAAATATTGGTTTGAATTTTACCTCTTGCCAATATTTTTATAGGATAACAGGAACATTTCCTTGGACTCATTTGAGAAGATTTTAATGTTGATTAATTCTGAAGTGATTTGTGAGGGTTTCAACTAACCTCAATTCAACTTTCAGAATTTAGACATGATGCATGATGCTCTCAAATGCAACTAATATAATTATTTATAGACAAGTACTCTAGGGCTGTGATAACTCACCCCCACTAAACAAGAATCTTGTCCCGAGATTCAAGACATGACGTAAGAGGAAAGGGGGTCACAAAACTATCACAATCTTCATGATCCATTTGCCCTTCTCGAAGATGTTGATTGATTGCTTCAAATTGATCTTGACGTCTTTGCTTTCGAGATCTTTATCCAACACGATGACGACAGAAGAAACTCTACAGGAATCAATCTCCTCGAAGGTCAAGCACTCAGGATCAACTCATGGAGTGAGACGATTAAACATCTCTTGAGTTGAGACATGAAGCAAACATCCAAAGGGATGGAGTTAAACAGAGAACGAAGATTCAAGTTGATAATCACAATTCCACGGTGAACAAGATGGTACATGGTTTCAAGATAACGAGGAGCTATCTGCCATGATTCCATAACGGCACCTTAGGGAAGGTGACTTGCAGAACTATTCCCTTAAGTGGCAAAAAGAATTACTTTTGATTCAGAGATCATTGAAACTCTTTATACCAGCCTAAGGAAAATCACAACAATCGTTTGGTGGAGTAAGAAGAGATGGCATACCCAGACTAGAATGGATGATGTGGACTACCTGGTTGAAGACAACGCAATGGATGATCTCTACTTATCATTGAAAATGGATGGAACCCGTGGTAGGACCACTTTGAAGATGATCCTGATCAGTAATTACTGAGAGGGGTAGTCCATAGTAGGATGACACAATGGCGGTACAAGTTGGGAACAAAATGCAAATGCTGGGCATGATTCTAGTAATTGGGGAGAAACCCAACAGTGGAGAGGGATTCCACTATTGGAAAGGTTATAGCATAACCGAGGAAACTAGGAGCAAATCCCAATTAATGCCAATGATAAAACCTAGTCCTTGCGTGTGCTCTCAAGAACTTGAGAATTTCCATATTCATCAAGGTTTTACCAATATCCGTTTCAAGGATCCTGGCAGCACAACGTACTACCATGATGAATGGCGATGGACGATGCAGATGCAGATGCAAAGGAAGCTAACACCTTCTCAGATTTCACCTTAACGAGGCCAAGGAAACAGAATATAGATGATCGACTGAGAGACATTTGGCACTCCGCTTCTAATGTTCTCCTTGATGTGCTAGCGTAACCCATTTATTGATATGGTTTGGTATCTAGGACATCAAGTAAAAGGTCGGACTTCGGGAATACAAGAATCCATAAGAAGCAACTTCTGGAGTATATCCTATGAGATCCTTATGGGGAGGTGGCCAACTTCCTCAATCAAGATACTACAATAATAAGTCTTCCGGCTGGGTGTGTTGGCCACGACATCCACTTTACCGGGTTACAGAGAGACCAATATTATAGTTCTTGGGACACATTCCAACCATCATATCTGCCTGAGATTCAGATCTGGTTGGTGTCAGGATATTTCAGACTCATCAAGTCTAGAGAGAAAGATGAAAGTTTGCAACACAAATCGACGAGATGACGTTGCGAGAATCTCCGGAAATGAACTACGATAGCAAGCCCCAAAGCATGAGTTGGTTCTGCTACATACATGTGAACACGTTGTCCATGACAAGCGTGACCACATAGTAGTCTTACAACAAAACACTACCGAGTTCGGGTGAGGAACCATCATCAAGGATATCAAAGTTCTTGGGCACTTATCGATGAACTTCTTATCCTTGAATAAGTCAATCAGTGGCTTGTGTGCTAGGAATACATAAGGAATGAAGATGATCAGTCTAATAGACCACAGAATACTTTGCACGTGCTTGGCTGACTTGGAATGATTCCAGAGGAGGTAAAACAAGCCTCCTAGAATTCATGGCGGCAACTTGCATCAAATGCACATGAATTAGAGGAACTCACTTCTTTCATCCAAACATATACTTCATGAACGGGACATGAAGATAATACTTATAAAAGTTTCCAACACTAACTTAAATGTTCAACATGAATCATGGACAAGATGGAAATGTTGTCAATGGCTGAACAACAATCCATCCAGGCTTCCATATAGGTGGAATTCCACAATTAAGTGAACATGGTGATAGCAGTCAGACCCAAAATATATAACGGTGTATGCTCGAGGAATCAACCACGAGCAGGACAACATTACGAACATTGTTGGTTCTCATTTGATTTGATGATAGCCCGTACTCAAATGAAGGACTGGATAAGATAATAGCACCGACAACTGATCACGAGGATCAATCAATGAAGATATCAACTTTCTTCAGTACACACACACACACAAGGATATCCCTTAGAGATGAACTAAGTCGGACAAACTTTCATCTTCCAACTCTCTAAGTTGTTGTCTAGCTCAACCAACTAGCTTAGGGATATCCAACATAGATTCCTGGAGAAGGGGTGATTTATAAGAAAACCAACTTGATCACGAGTTCAACATAATAGTTAGGGGACAACCTGGTGATACTTCCGAGAAGATAATCGGAAAATCACGAAACACTGATATGTTATTAAGCTCGAGAACAATCTTGTTATTCAGGCAATATAATAGGATCAAAAGAGCGAGGAATTAACATAATCCAAACTCATCAATTGGAGAGTGCCCCAGGAAATATGGACTAGGTAGCATGATCAATCTTAGGACGATGATTCAATAACCAACACGCTAAGAATGAAATTATCGTCCATTAACCACCAAGCAACGGGGTTTCTAGGAGTATTGATTTCACACATCACGGTTCACTTGTCGGTATTCCAGTTGCAACAACACGGAACTGGGGAACGAATGATGATGGCGAGAAGTATCACTACATAAAGAATTCATAAGAGTTGGTGCAATTCTCATGACATTTCTGACATCAAGAGGGCAATACTTCAAGGTAGAACCGAATCAGAAGCTGGATTGGCATTTTGATCTATGATTTAACTACTTTGACCCAATCCTAGAAATGGATGAGGTACTGGAGTTTGTTTCTCCTAGTCATTCCGGAATAGAATGGCTTGACGGACCACAAAAATAATAGGCATCGGTGAACACGATCACACACATACTCTGGACTATTGATTGATAGACAATGGTCGGAATACAAGTGAAGAGTAACAACTCAAGTAACATGTATCTTTCTGAGTTGTGGATTAGTACGTCGAGCAAAGCTCAACATTTCTTCCGGATAACCCATGTAGAACGGTAGAACGGGCAGATTCACAATGTAGAATGGAGAACTCATTAAGAGCACCCTGGATGTGATCCTTTGGTTTAAAGAACTTCTTCCATAAGCAGTTCATGGTATTTGGAAGAAGGAAATACCACTGACCTCGGGGGCTATCTCAACGGTTACTAATATCCTAAAGGAACTAGCAAACACTACCAACAGGAAGTAAGTAGAGTGAATCTTGGTTTCAAGAACCCAGAAATAGAATGCCTACTAACTAAATGGCATCACGGGATGCTTTTGAGAATGATGGCCAGAATCATCACATTGGGAATACAAAGCATTTCTAGATTACTAGGTGACTCCCCAAGACACCTAGGGTCATAATAATAGCTCCAACATTTATGTCGAGGCAATAGAGTACTTCAACTCATCGATTAGTGTGGTTGAACTTGCCCAAAGGAACATTGAGAATGAAAAGAAGGGATTTGCAAAAGCATCAGACTATTTAGAAACCTGGGATGACTCGGACAGCACAATGGTTGTAAATGGTCGAAAAGATTTGAGACATCCTGAAAAATGGTGGCATAGCCACTCAACATCACAATATCAAGTCTCCGAGATCAACTATGAACACACAGAAGTAGTAGAAACTGAACTGGGGCTTGAATCCATCAATCCTATAGGTCTATGGCTTAGTAACACGTGATCCTGATAGAAGGAAGAGGAAGCCTAGTTCTTAATCCCCGCAGAGAAGAAGAGGTTGACTCAGATCAGAAGGGCATAAGGTAAAGTAGTAAAAAGAGCCTTACGTTCCCTAACACAATCAATTCCCTTATATAACTAAAGCATTTCTAGAATCAACTTCGACCAGTTTGGCTTGGTAATCCTACAGGCAGTCAGGCTCTGATACCAAAACTGTCAGGACCCTGATCCTAAGTCACACCGATCTAGCATGTAACACATCATATCACTTTACGGCCTCACGCACAGTATTCCCACGGGTGCCACCTTACCTGGCCCAGGACCATTTGCACCTTTTGGCTCACGTATATGATAGTGTCGCTAGCATCCATATGACAGAGAACCCGGGCCGACATGACTAGTCGTGTACCCAAAGTGGCGCTAACCTACGGGGAAAGTCATACATGAACCAGCATCGAACGTGTCGGTCATCAGCGTGTGAATCTGGGCTGTAGCAACTGGGCTAACAGGACTCCGAGAACCCGGGCTGTAGCAGGCTAGTAGGACTCCGGAAGAAACCACGTGACATTTCCCCGAAGGGACAGACACAGGAACGAAGTGGATCACATGCCGGTCAGTCTAAGTGCTCCAGAGCAGTAGTAACTGGGCTAGCAGGACTCCTGTGAACCGGGCTGTAGCAGACTACCATGGCTCAGTGGAAGCACTAGACTACATTTTCCCATAAGAGAGGCTACCAAGGATAGACAACTAGGTTGTCGGATCCCACACATACCAAGCATTTCAACAACATACACACAATATGCTCGGTATGTGAAAATACAACATGGCATCACAACATGACTCTACAACTCAAAGTATTTATTCATTAGGCTCCAAAGAGCGAGATATTACAAGCATGGGTCTCATGACCCAACATTCATGGCATACAAATCAAAGCACATGCAGAAGCTTAACATGTCTGAGTACAGACATCTACAAATGGAAAGGCTGAGAAGCCTGACTATCTACCAGATCCTGCCGCGGGCACAAGATCGTAGCTGAGGTATCAAGCTAAACGTCGAAGTCCACACGGAACTACTAGCGAGACTGAACTCTCTCTGCAAAAACATAAATTAAGCAAACGTGAGTACAAATGTACCCAGCAAGACTTACATCAGAACTAACTACATATGCATCGATATCAACAAAGGGGGTGGTGCAGTTTAACTACAGGAAGCCAGCTTTGACTCGGTTGCTATCCTGAACTACGACTGCAAGTAACTCTTTTGAGGTGGCGCACACGAGTCCACATATTCACCATATCAATACACCACTATGGATCCGCTCCCGTCTCCCTACGAGAAGGCCATCCATAGCACTCACGCTTATCTTGCACATTTTGGAGTATCAACTTTCACTTGTCTATGAACTGTTATAGGCAACCCAGAAGTCCTTTACCTTGGACACGGCTATTTGAATAGATCATTTATAACCCTGCAGGGGTGTACTTCATCACACACGCTCTCGCCACTTACCACCATGTACACGTCGTGTATCTCGGCAACCTTCAAGTGGAAGTCTGGCGAGGGAGTCAGCCACGACCTGACTAACCACACAAGTCTCTAGTCTAGGTTTATCGCCTATTCGGGTTCCATCCGTGAGGAGATCCGGTCGGAGTTTCTCTCACATCCCCAAACGATGTGTGCAGGGTTCTTGAGACACCAAATGGGCGCCCAGTACACTGTGCCACGGTGTATCTACCACATCATAGCCCACCCCTAGGGTCAGCGCTACACACGGCCGCCAACACATATCCTATAAACACCAGAAACTAGTTGCAAGTCCTGGACAGAGGACTAGGGCGGTTAATAAGTCGAGAAGGTCAATTAAGGATCCCAATGAGTGGTAGTAGCTGTTCATGGATCACAAACACAGAACTTAGTTCCTAACGACGGTTTCAATGAGACAACCCACCATGTACTCCTACATGGCCTTCACCGCTACCTTTACCAAATCGTGTTCACACACTTAGCTCACACACAGTAGGACATGTTCATCACCAATCCAATTCATCCCTAATGAATCAGACCTGACTCAACTCTAAGCAGTAGCAGTCATGACAAACACGCATGAATGAGTAGGCACATTAGGGCTCAAACAACTCCTACTCATGCTAGTGGGTTTCATCTATTTACTGTGGCAATGATAGGTCATGCAGAGGAAAGAGGTTCAACTACTGCAGCATGTAAGAGTTGAATCGTTGTTGTCCTAATGCAGTAAAGAGAGCAGGAGCGAGAGTATAGGATTGTATCGGAATGAACAAGGGGGTTTGCTTTCCTGGCACTTCTGAAGATAGTAGAACTCTTCATCGGTGTCATCGAACTCATCGTCGAAACACGTCTACTAAGAGGGGACAATTACCGGCAAGGGAACATAAACAACATTCAATTAATGCAATGCACAAGTGAATGAATGATATGACATATTAAGGTACTGAATTGACCTAATGCAATATCTAGCCAATTTAATTAAGGTGGAAATCAAACAAGATCTAATTCCAACTCCAAATGTTATTTCATAAATTGCCCTAATCATCATTTGTCCTATTCAGTGAGGTTAACTTGTTCAAACATGCATGATCATGGCATAAACAGATTCTTCATTTTTTCTGATCATTTTTCATATATAAATTATTTCATTTGGAGTTACGGTTGAATTTCTATGATTTTTAGAAGTTTTAACTAATTTCTGAAATTTCCTGAATTATTTTAAACCCAAGAAATCACTTATTGTGTCAGCAATGCGTCATGCCTGTGTTAGCAGGTTAACTGCGCTGATCGGGGTCAAACCTGATATGTGGGGTCCGTGTGTCAGTGGCTAACTAAACTAACCTAGTTTAATTAGCACTAATCCTAGGATAAACTAATTAAGTTTAAACCTAAACTCGGTTAATTAGCCGGGTGGGGCCCGCATGTCATAGACCCAGTGGAGGTCAAATCCCTGGTCAACCGGTGGTAAGCCACCGGCGTTTAGCCGTCGGCGAGGCCCGAGCTGCTGGAGGTGCTCGGAAAACCTCCACGGGGCTCGGATCGATGCGCTGGGGGCATCTCTAGGACGCTGGCGATGTGCCACGTCGGATGGTGGTTGTGGCCGGGCCTAAGGTGGCCGTAGCTGACGACGGCGAGCGCGGATGCGGCGGTCGGCGTTCGGGTGTTCATGAAAATGCTGCTGCGGTGCACAAACGAGCGTAGCGAGGCGCTAGCGAGGCTCTACGTCTGGCGGTGAGTAAGTTTGACGCATGCCCGGGACCAAATGGTCACTAGAGCATCATCGGCGGCGAGCGCAGGCGACAGTGTGTTCGCTCACAGGCGGGACGGCGGCTACGGCATGCAAACGATTCGGAGGAGAGGAGGGTTCGGTTCAGGAGCTCACGGCGGTTGCAGCGGTGACCTCGTCGAGCTCGGGGAGGGGCTGGTGACGACGGGAGCTCGCTGGCGATCTCGGCAACCGAGAGGTTGATGATGATGCAGTGACGATGGAGAAGGGCTTCCGGTGAGGAGTGAGTCGGCGGAGGGGACGTGGATGGTGTTGCGGTTCCTCCAAACGCTTCAGGGAGGCGAGTGGTGGATGGTGGCCACGGTGACAGCGAGCGGCGGCGACGGTTGCGCTCGGGCGCGAGAGGGAGAGAGAGCAGAGGAGGGGAGAGGCACGGGAGAGAGTGAGAGGGGTCCGGGGGGTATCATGGCGATTCTAGCCCGTCCAGGGAGCGGCAAGGAGGAGCTGGCCGGGGCGCGTGCCGGTGGGCGCTGGCCACGCGCCTCTATCCTTCTGTCAAAGGAGGAACAAGACCGGGGAGCCCCTGGTGGGCTGGGCCAGAACATGAGCTGGGCCGGCTCTGCTACAGGTAAGAAGCCCAGGTAAACTCTTTCTCTCTCTTTCCTTCATTTTAGTTTCTGTTTTCTATTTCTGACATTTCTTTTAATTTGGTTTTTGAACCAAACTAATTTTTCTGCTTCTGACAATTTTTGTAGGGACTAAATGGATTCTTCCAAAGCCCCTCAACAATTATCATAATTATTGGACATATAGTTAATATATCACATATATAAATGCAATGCAAATAATTATTGGATTAACTCAAATGCCCAAAATAGATATTTATGTGACTCCAAAAATATTGGTTTGAATTTTACCTCTTGCCAATATTTTTATAGGATAACAGGAACATTTCCTTGGACTCATTTGAGAAGATTTTAATGTTGATTAATTCTGAAGTGATTTGTGAGGGTTTCAACTAACCTCAATTCAACTTTTAGACTTTAGACATGATGCATGATGCTCTCAAATGCAACTAATATAATTATTTACAGACAAGTACTCTAGGGCTGTGACAATACATAGGTCATTCATGCATATCATATTTTATTGCATTTCGTGTTGCGATCCTAGAAATTCTAAGCAACTCAAGGACCCACGGAGAGAGTTGGGGATTTCACCGTTTTCATATTTGAATTTTGTCAAATATCGAAACAAGGATCATTTTGGTTTTAATAATTTTTCTCTCCAAAAATACTTCATATTAAAAATATATGAGAGGAGATAATATGACTTCTCCAAAATAAATGAAATATTGGAGGAAAAATACTAAAATCAAATAACTAGTTTTATTTGGATTTTATTCCTATTTTATTAGAATTAGGAAAATGTGCATTTCTCAAAATTGCACTAGAGGCCCAAATAAATGCTCACTTTGTCCGGAATATTTTTACAGGATCGTGAAAATTTATTTTGTGATTTTTGGTGTCTGTTTAGTATTTCTTTCGTTGGTTTTTCTGCGCCAGGATTTTATTAGAAAAAGGTAACCGACTTACCGGCCCGTGTCCGGATAGGACACTTGGCCCGGCCAGCTATAAAAGCTGAGGCCCGCCTTCCCGCCGGAGCCGCGCCGCCGCTGCCCCACCGTCCCGCCGCCGCCGACCTCACCGGAGGTAGCCGCTG
Organism: Triticum urartu; assembly: GCF_003073215.2. Classification (NCBI taxonomy): domain Eukaryota; kingdom Viridiplantae; phylum Streptophyta; class Magnoliopsida; order Poales; family Poaceae; genus Triticum; species Triticum urartu. The sequence goes on along the minus strand of NC_053022.1, from coordinate 63,195,168 downwards.
CCGTCGCCGCGATTCGTTGGTTTTCTCAGAAAAACCGTTCGCTTTTTTTCTAGATCTCGTTTTTTCTAGGTCTGTTCGTTCGGTTTTCCGTCGGTTTATTTAAATAGCGGACTTTCGTCCGTACGTTCATTTTAATGAGCGTTGTTCATACGTTAGCCGCAGACAGCGAACATTCGTTCGTTAGACTATTCGTTAGTTTTTCTTTTTCCAGGGTTTTTCCGCTATTATTTTCGATCGCGATTTCTGCCCTGATCTTTGCTTTAGTTTATCTTTTCGCTCGTTTATCCACATTAGGTGAAACAAGCGCCTAGATCTTCGTCTCGAAGCCCTCTTTCTGTTTAACCAACTTGAATAGGATTTTGACACAGTAAAATTTGACTTTAGTCCAGATTAGTATTAAGATCTTATTCCTTTCACAGTTTGAGTTTCGTTGCTCCGTTTGATTTGATTCTTTTTGCAAACCGGAGTTCTTCAGTTGAACTTTCTGGTTGGATCTTCTTATTTGAGTTTTACCTATGCATCTTTGCTTGATTGCTTATGTATGCTATTGTTTGCTTGCGATAGAACACCCGGAGTGTGAAGCGTGCTACTACGAGTCACTGGGTTTTGCGGATCATCAGCAAGGCAAGTAACACATTGATCATACTCTTTCATACCCAGTTTTTATGAATTAGTTACAATCCTCAAACACTGCATGATTAGGATGTGATTAACATGTGGGTATTGGGAAGTAGTTGATGAGGTAGAACCTATTACCAGTTTCATTATCAAACCCTTGGGAGTTGCTTCTACGTTATGCTTATAACGATATGCTATGCTAGTAGACATGGATTGGGTTTGAGTGTATCCATGACAGATGTGAGTTTGTTAATTAATGGTTGAGTTCTAAGGTGGCAAGCTTTAATACACATCTGGGTGGATTGTTGGTTTTGGGCACCTAGGGTTATACCAGTGTTGTCCTAGGAGATCCCGGGGCTATACCGTGTGATCCTCCTATGGTCCGCCACCCAGGCTCAAAGGGATCATAAAATTATTCATCCTAGAAACTTCCGTGTGCAGCCACATGCTATTATGGGTTCTAGCATAGTGGAGTAAGTTGCATGACCTCTTCCAGTGGTAGGCTAGCAGATGTAGAGGATGTAGGTTGGTACTGTCTACCCGGGGTTAGAGTTAATGCTTCTGAAAGACTATGTCTCGTTCATCCGTTTCTCAAACACCATGTAGTGCGAGCAATCCAAAGGAGGAGATCGAGTCTTGTGGGGAAAAGTGCACAAACCTCTGCAGAGTGTACAAACTAATCATGGTTAGCTGTGTCCCCGGTTATGGACAACTTGAGTATCTGGTTCCTGGATTATCATATGGATCTCATCACACTAAATTAATCTGTTGGGTCGATTATTACTTTTAATTGGGATTGAGATGGGGGTGCCATTCTTAATGTTTCAACTATCATGATAGTTAAATAAAATATATTCCTTTGTTGTAGGAAAAAATTGGATTTTCGCCAAAAGAAATATAACCATAGAGCCTCCACCAGCCAAATATGCATGTAGTGATAGCATTTATCTGTTCATTGCTCTACTGTTTTATATTGCCAACATATTCCATGTGCTGACCCATTTTCGGGCTGCAACATATCATGTTGCAGACTTTTCAAATGAGGAGTAATATGACGTACGTCGTTTGTCATGCACTCAGCTATGCCATTGGAGTTGATGGACTCACTTTATCTTCCAAGCCTTCCGTTTTTATCGTTTTTAGATGGCCTTAAGCCATATTTATTGTAATAAGTTATCTTTTGAGACATTCGATGTAATAAGTGTGTGATTGCTACTCTGTTATAAATCCTTCGAGTACTATGTGTGTCAGCATTACCGATCTAGGGATGACACTAAACACAGAGACTTGACCGTCTGAGGTCGGGTCGCTACACTATATCATGAAAATACCAAAAATATTTATCTTACCATTATTATCTCTATCATATCTCACTCTCGTAAGTAACCGTGAAGGGATTGACAACCCCTTTATCGCGTTGGTTGCGAGGTTCTTATTTCTTTGTGTCGGTACGAGGGACTTGTGTGTAGTCTCCTACTAGATTGATACCTTGGTTCTCAAAAACTAAGGGAAATACTTACACTTTGCTGCATCACCCTTTCCTCCTCAAGGGAAAACCAACGCAGTGCTCAAGAGGTAGCAAGCTTCCATGCGATGGATGGCTTTTGCAAACCCGACATGCGGTAATGTGGTTCATGCCAACAACAAATATGCACAACTTGATTCGTACTGATATCTAGACTGAGCTATGTATCCTGCTGCTGTAGCATGACCCTCTTTTGTTGGATATTATGTAATGTTGTTAGTTTGAAGCACTCCTCTAGTTTGAAGGATAGATACCTTTCTGGGATCAAGTGCATCCTAACTCACCTACGTAAGATGTACTGATAATGATGATGGAGATGCTGTGTAGAAGCCATATATATCAATTAGGCTTCAATTGTGTACATGTTGGTGAAAGTGTTGTCCAATGGGAATTATATTTTGTATTACTCATGTAGCCTACAAAGTCTGTCGCACAACCTTGTAACTTCTTACCCCATTTCTAAATTTGTACTAGTCCTCTATATTGTATATTGCGCTACTCGTACTACTACCTCCCTCCTCGTTTACTGGCCCCCCTCGTAATTTGTGTCAAATTTTGACCATAAATTTCACTAACTAAATGTTAATGCATGTCACAAAAAATTATATCCTTTTATTCGAATTTGAACATAGTTTCCAATGGAATAATTTTTGGTGACATGCATTGACATTTTGTTAGTTAAACCTATGGTTGAAATGTGACACTAAATACGACTAATAAGTAAAGTACAGTAGAAGTACTAGTATACGTCGGTCAAATTATTCGTCATGTCCTCACATTGAATTGACGTGACAACACACTGCACGTGAGGTGACACAAGAATCATGGCGGTGTGTTGAAATCTTTCATCATTCACTAAAAACAGTCGATTTGATCATACATTGAGTACCATATAACTGGAATTAACCGATGCAACTCCAAGAAGGATTGGCTGGTGCTACCGGCTGGCGTCAAGTTCGATCCCACGGATCAGGAGATGATCGAGCACCTTGAGGCCAAAGTGAGTGCTGATAGCTCGTGATCTCACCCTCTCATCGATTTGTTCATACCAACCATCGACGGCGAGCACATCATATGCTACACCCATCCTAAGAAACTTCCAGGTAAGACACCGATCGGCCGTCTACTTGCACAAACATACTCCTTTGTTTATAGCTCTATTTTTCTTTTTATACGTAGACCTAGTGAAGCAATTACAATTTAAAAGTTAATAAAAAGTGAAACAAGTGACTGCAACATGACAAAGATGTTATGAAAATGCCAACTACGTACACTAAAACATGTATTCGACAATACTGCAGGTATCACACTGAGTGGCCTAAGCAAGCATTTCTTCCAGCGCAATTCCAGGGCGTTCAAAAGGGGCACGTGGATGCGTTGCAAGATACAGTCGGAGTGCGGCATGCACGCGATGTGGCACAAGACCAGCAATACCTTGCCGGTGATGGTCAATGGCCGGCAGACGGGCAGCAAAAAGTTTCTGGTGCTGCACACCAACAAGAACTTCGACCATTCCCGCAAAAAAAAGAACTTCGACCAGTAGAGGACCAACTCGGTGATGCACCAGCACCACCTCGGGGACCTGGATCAAGAGAAGGAGTTGGAGCTGGTCTGCAAGATTTTCTACCAGACTAACACTAGGGCCAGGACTAAAAATATTATAATTTAATTTGGTATTGGTACTTGTACTACCTTGTTGTCTGCAAGTTGGTATTGTTGTTAACGATCTTTCGTTATGAACTTGGCATTTTCTTCCAACCATCATGCCGAGAGTCGACGTGGATATAAAGCTGAATCATTTGTTTCGAAACGATTTTTTAGGCACCTGATTTTTATTTGATGGGTACCATAAGCACCTACCATTCGAATTCCCAGTTCTCCAAAATTTTCGAAACAAGTGCATGCACTTATTATCACAATGAAAAAACAATATACCTGCTGCATCCCAGTTATCAACCTATACATGTAGAATTCTCTTGTTTATTGAGCAGGTATATTGTTTTTTTAGGTCGAGCAAGTTTCAACTGGGTTGTAGACTGCCTAGACTTGATTTTGTTTTTAACAGGCTTAGCCCATGACGACAATGGGGCACAAAGATCCAGCAGGTATCTACTGGCCTCTGGCCCGCCAGCGTTAGTTATATTTTGTCTTACAACATCCACATGCAGTTTTTTTTACTGAATCAAACACACAGCCCAGTTCTATTTTCCTCTTGAAATGACATGTCCTACTTCCGTTTTCTAATCTCTACCAATAGTTTTACTAGTTCATATACACGCATCATTATATTGAAAATACATAAAGTTCCCTTTTCATATTTACATTCTTATTTTTGTTATTGTTTTCCCTCCCAGCGCTGATTTTTTTACCACTAGTTTTCCCTTAAACCAACTCAATTGTCCCATGTCTTGTTTGCTTACAAAAACAAAACGATTTTTTGGCAAATCAATAAGTGCTTAAAAATGTTTATCATTTCGGTATTACAACAGTTCGGACTACACCGAAATATGCAAAATAAGGTTGAACTTTTTGACCGTGGTCCTGGGCAGAAAATGGGTTGTAATAAATTGCTTAAGAATTAGCAAATGGGATGAAAATTATTAAAAAAAATAGCAAATGGGCTCTATATTGTCTGCCACACATTTGGAGGCTAACTTGTGGGCCTACTAAGTTCATGCGTACACAAGGTTTCTCAAAAAAAGAAACTTAGTGAACAGTCGACTCTACCAGCGTCAGACTATTAGATGTCAATCTAACGGCAATCGTGCTGATCTTTCTTCTCCAGCGGCCCAAACTAGCATCGGTGGAACCGCTTGCTCCTGCCTCCGGTGGCCGGCTGTGCTGCCGGGCAGGCCTCACGGCCCCATGATACGTCTCCAATGTATCTATAATTTTTGATTGTTCCATGCTATTATATTATCTGTTTTAGATGTTTAATTGGCTTTAATATACCTTTTTATATTATTTTTGGGACTAACCTACTAACCAAAGGCTGCTACCTCTTGAGCACTGCGTTTGTTTTCCCCGAAGAGGAAGGGATGATGCAGTAATGTAGCGTAAGTATTTCCCTCAGGTTTTGAGAAGCAAGATATCAATCCAGTAGGAGGCTACGCGCGAGTCTCTCGCACCTGCACAAAACAAATAAATCCTCGCAACCAACGCAAATAGGGGTTGTCAGTCCCTATAAGGCCACTTACGAGGGTGAGATCTGATAGATATGATAAGATAATATTTTTGGTATTTTTATGATAAAGATGCAAAGTAAAATAAAGGCAAAGTAAATAGCAAAGGAAATAAATAAGTAGTAGGAGATCAATATGATAAAGATAGACCCGGGGGCCATAGGTTTCACTAGTGTCTTCTCTCGAGAGCATAAGTATTCTATGGTGGGTGAACAAATTACTATTGAGCAATTGACAGAATTGAGCATAGCTATGAGAATATCTAGGTATGATCACGTATATAGGCATCACGTCTGAGACAAGTAGACCGACTCCTGCCTGCATCTACTACTATTACTCCACTCATCGATCGCTATCCAGCATGCATCTAGAGTATTAAGTTAAAAACAAAGTAACGCCTTAAGCAAGATGACATGATGTAGAGGGATAGACTCATGCAATATGAAGAAAACCCATTCTTGTTATCCTCGATGGAAACAATACAATACGTGCCTTGCTGCCCTTACTGTCACCGGGAAAGGACACCGCAAGATTGAACCCAAAGCTAAGCACTTCTCCCATTGCAAGAAAGGTCAATCTAGTAGGCCAAACCAAACTGATAATTCAAAGAGACTTGCAAAGATAACCAATCATACATAAAATAATTCAGAGAAGATTCAAATATTATTCATAGATAGACCTGATCATAAACCCACAATTCATCGGTCTCAACAAACACACCACAAAAAGAAGATTGCATCGAATAGTTCTTCACAAGAGAGGGGTAGAACATTGTATTGAGATCCAAAAAGAGAGAAGAAGCCATCTAGCTACTAACTAGGGACCAGTAGGTCTGAGGTAAACTACTCACACTTCATCGGAGGGGCCATGGTGTTGATGTAGAATCCCTCCGTGATCGATGCCCCCTCCGGCGGAGCTTCGAAACAGGCCCCAAGATGGGATCTCGTGGATACAGAAAGTTGCGATGGTGGAATTTGGTTTTTGGCTCCATATCTGATCTTTTGGGGGTACGTGGATATATGTAGGAGGAAGGAGTACGTCGACGGAGCAACAGGGGCCCACGAGGGTGGAGGGCGCGCCTGGTGGGGGTGGGCACGCCCCCTACCTCGTGGCCTCGAGTTTCCTTTCTTGGCGTAGGGTCCAAGTCTCCCTGGTCTTGTTTGTTGAGAAAATCATGTTCCCGAAGGTTTCATTCCGTTTGGACTCCATTTGATATTCCTTTTCTTCGAAACCCTAAAACAGGCAAGAAACATCAATTCTGGGTTGGGTCTCTAGTTAATAGGTTTGTCCCAAAAATAATATAAAAGTGGATAATAAAGCCCAATAATGTCCAAAACAGTAGATAATATAGCATGGAGCAATCAAAAATTATAGATACGTTGGAGACATATCAAAGGCCTAGTGCAAATTGCTATTGTTTTTTGCCTATTTCAGTGTTTCGCAGAAAAGGAATATCAAACGGAATGAAACCTTTGGGAGAGTTATTTTTGGAACAAACGTGATCCAGGAGACTTGGAGTGGACGTCAAGAAAGAAGCAAGGAGGCCATGAGGCAGGAGGGCGCGCCCCCACCCTCGTGGGCCCCTCACAGCTCCACCGACGTATTTCTTCCTCCTATATATACCCATATACTCCAAAAACATCCAGGAGCACCAAGAAACCCTATTTCCACCGCCGCAACCTTCTGTACCCGTGAGATCCCATCTTGGGGTCTTTTCTGGCACTCCGTCGGAGGGGGAATCGATCACGTAGGACTTCTACATCAACACCATAGCCTCTCCGATGATGTGTGAGTAGTTTACCACAGACCTTCGGGTCCATAGTCATTAGCTAGATGGCTTCTTCTGTCTCATTGGATCTCAATACAAACTTCTCCTCGATTCTCTTGGAGATATATTCGTTGTAATTATTTTTGTGGTGTGTTTGTCGAGATCCGATGAATTGTGGGTTTATGATCAAGATTATCTATGAACAATATTTGATTCTTCTCTGAAATCATTTATGCATGATTTAAATATCTTTGCAAGTCTCTTCGTATTATCAGTTTGGTTTGGCCTACTAGATTGATCTTTCTTGCAATGGGAGAAGTGCTTAGCTTTGGGTTTAATCTTCCGGTGTGCTTTCCCAGTGACAGCTGGGGCAGCAAGGCACGTATTGTATTGTTGCCATCGAGGATAAAAAGATGGGGTTTATATCATACTGCTTGAGTTTATCACTCTACATCATGTCATCTTGCCTAATGCGTTACTATTCTTATGAACTTAATACTCTAGATGCATGTTGGATAGCAGTCGATGTGTGGAGTAATAGTAGTAGATGCAAAATCGTTTCGGTCTACTTGTCGCGAACGTGATGCCTATATACATGATAAATTGCTCGACAGTAATTTGTTCACCCACCGTAGAATTTGCTATCTTGAGAGAAGCCACTAGTGAACCCTATGGCCCCTCGGTCTATCTTCCATCATATTATTTTCCTATCTATTTACTATTTTTTTAACATTGTTTATTTTGCAATCTTTATTTTCCAATCTATACACCAAAAATACCAAAAAATATTTATCTTATTATCTCTATCAGATCTCACTTTCGTAAGTGACCGTGAAGGGATTGACAACCCCTTTATCGCATTGGTTGCTAGTGTAACACCCTCGATGCGACTATATCTCCCACGTGTCGAGGCACGACTTAGAGGCATAATGGCATTGAAGGCATATGTCGCAAGTTAGGCAATCTTCACAACATCCCATGTAATATAGATAATAAAAGGGGAGATACATAGTTGGCTTACACTCGCCACGTCAATCAAGTACATAAATAACATTACATCATCCAAACACTCATGGCCCAACTACGGCGCCAAAATAGAAGAACAACCCAACATGCGACACGGTCCTGATCACCCCAACTGGGCACCACTACTGATCATCAGGAAAAGAAACATAGTATCGTTGAGAGTCCTCGTCGAACTCCCACTTGAGCTCAAGCGCGCCATCCGGAGCGGAATCATCAGGTCCTGTATCTGGTGTAATAGTAATCTGTGAGCCACAGGGACTCAGCAATCTCGCACTCTCGCGATCAAGACTATTTAAGCTTAATAGGTAAGGCAAGGTTAATATAAGTGGAGCTGCAGCAAGCGACTAGCATATATGGTGGCTAACCTGTTCGCAAAAGAGAGCGAGAAGAGGAGGCAAAGCGCGAACGCATAACTAGAGGGCAATCCTGTGGCAAGCATTACTCCAACACCGTGTCCACTTCCCGGACTCCACCGAGAAGAGGCCATCATGGTAACTCACACAGTTGATTCATTTTAATTAAATTAAGGTTCAAGTTATCTACAACTGGACATTAACAAATTCCCATCTGCCCATAACCGTGGGCACGGCTTTCGAAATTTCAAATCCCTGTAGGGGAGTCCCAACTTAGCCCATGACAAGCTCTCACGGTCATCAAAGGAATAGACCTCCTCCCGAGACATTCCGATCAGACTCGGTATCCCGGTTCTTCAAGACACTTTGACAGGTTAAAACAAATCCAGCAACACCGCTCGAATGTGCGACAAATCCCGATAGGAGATCCACATATCTCGTTCTCAGGGCACACTCAGATTGTCTAAACTTCTGGTAGGCCAGCCCAGAGTTTCCCCTGGTAGCCACCGGCGGCTGACGAGTTGGACCAACACTCAGAGGAGCACTGGCCCGGGGGGGTTTAAATAAGATGACCCTCGGGCTCCGGAAACCCAAGGGAAAAAGAGGCTAGGTGGCAAATGGTAAAACCAAGGTTGGGCATTGCTGGAAAAGCTTTAATCAAGGCGAACTATCAAGGGTTCCCATTATATCCCAACCGCGTAAGGAACGCAAAATCCGGGAACATAACACCGATATGACGGAAACAAGGGCGGCAAGAGTGGAACAAAACACTAGGCGAGAGGCCAAGCCTTCCACCCTTTACCAAGTATATATATGCATTAAGATAACATGGCAAAATAATGATATCCCAACAAGTAAATAATGTTCCAACAAGGAACGGTCTCCAATCTTCACCTGCAACTAGCAACGCTATAAGAGGGGCTGAGCAAAGCGGTAACATAGCCAACCAACGGTTTGCTAGGACATGGTGGGTTAGAGGTTTGCATGGCAATTTGGGAGGCTTGAAATCAATTGGTAGGCATCGTAGCATTGGCATAGCAAAAGGGCGAGCATCTAGCATAGCAAAGATAGTAGTGATTTCGAGGGTATGATCATCTTGCCTGCAAAGTTATCAGAGTTGACTGGATCCTCGAAAGCAAACTCAACGGGCTCCTCGTTAGCGAACTCGTCTCATGGCTCTACCCAAACAAGACAAACAAGCAACAAGGACACAATCAACCACGTGCCAACTCAAACAATATGATGCAAACATGGTGCTATGTGGGATGCAATATGTGATGCATATGCAAGAATTGACAAGGAATGCATGAACCTGGGCTCAACTTGGAAAACCAAGTGTGCCACTGGAAAGATGAGATGAAATCCCTTGAAAACAATATAAAGATCACCAGGATCGGAGTGGCGATTTGGAAATGGCAAGCGATTCAAATGTGACACCGGTCTGCGATTTACAGCAAGTAGCCATCTAAATGCAATGAGATGAACAAGCTACGGCACCCAAACATGGCAACAAAATATATGGCAGGGATGCATTCATGATGCTTAACAAAATTCTAGCACTGAGCTACGGCCAATTCATCCATTAACAGGTTCAAGCAAGCATGGAAAAAATGCATATGGTAAACAGATTTCAGACTTGGTGAAATTAACACTTGTCTAGAATTTCAGATCAGATAGCACTCTTTGGAGCAACAAAACTACATGCTACGGGACCTGAACATGGCAAAGTAAAGCATGGCATGGAGCTACTCAAAGATCTTAACAAAAGTTCCTTAGTGACCTTGAGCCAAAAGGGATCAGAAAAATACATTTCCAAGCGTGTGAACATGGCAAAAACATAATCAGTTCTCAGACTTAGTGAAAACTGGAGCATGCTGAAACAGATATCTAGTAGGCATGTTTACGAGCTCGATGCACTCACTACAGAGCAAGTCATGATAATCTAAGCATACACCCATCAAGAATATATAAAATTCAAGCTAGACATGGCAAGAACAATAACATAGCATGCATGGATCAACTACAACATCCTCGGCAAAATCGCTAACAAGTAGACAATCTTCCCAGATTCACGAAGTAGCAAACGTAGAGCTCGATTGACTCAAGATAGGGTGATCCATAATTGCAAAAAAAGACATGGATGGATAGAGAACTACAAGATTATCAAAACATCCTTACTGATCATCCTCAAAAGAGGCACGGATCACTAGGAAACAACATGAACATATGGCCATATGAGATAAGCAGATCAAGGACTTAGTGGAATTGGTAAGTCCCTAAAATCAGCATTACCAAGTGCCTCACTTTGCAAGCTTGTACTAGTCACCACACATATCACAAAAATACATGGGTTGCACCTCTGGAAAGATGGCAAAACCCTTAACAAAACATATGTAGAGCTCATGGGCATATCATGCACACAATAATCATGGCAAAAATGACAAATATCTAAATGAAGCAGCAGATCTGACAAATATCTCAAGTAGCACTCTTCTAACAGCATTTCGGGCATCAAGATGAACTCAAATGAAAATGATGCAATGAGATGAAATGATGTACTCTCTGAGATGAACATTTTGATATGCTATATGCCAAAAACAGAGTTACGGATGAGGAGTTATAGCATGATGAACAGGAGCAAAAAAATTAGGGTTAGGGATAAAAAGTCAACCCTCGTTTTGAATCTCAGATCCAGATCCACTGTAGCAGCCGCACGAACTACGAGGATGGCCGTACTACTCACGGGCGTTGGAGTCGGCCGACGGAGGAGGAGGAGGTAGGCGCGGGGGCGGGGATGGCCGGAGTGGCCGCGGTGCTCGCCGGCGTTGGCGCGGGGTCGGACGGCGTCGGTGGCGGCCGGCGGCTCCCGGGCTCCTCGGGTGGCCGGAGTTCGTGAAGGGCGGCAGCGGCGCGGCTCCCGGTGGCCGGAGCCGGCGAAGGAGGCGGCGGGCGCTCGGGTGCGCGGGAGGAGGAAGGAGTCAGGCGGCGGCGCGCCGCTCTGGGCCGCGGGGGCCCTACGTGGGCCGGGCGGGCCGCGCGCGGCTGAGGCGGCGATGTGGGCACGGCTCGCCACGTGGCACGCTGCGGTTGGGGCGGCGGTGATGTCCGGTGGCGGGTCAGACATGTCCGGCGGCGGCGGTTAGAATTTAGGGTTTTCGGGGGAGAAGAAGATCCGGATTCGGAGGGGTTCTATTTATAGGCATAGAGGGAGCTAGGAGAGTCCAAATGAGGTGCGGTTTTCGGCTACGCGATCGTGATGGAACGCTCTAGATGATGGGGAGAGCTTTGGTGGGTTTTGGAACAACTTGGAGGGGTGTTGGGCTGCAACACACACGAGGCCTTTTTGGTCCCTCGGTTAACCGTTGGAGCATCAAACGAAGTCCAAATGGTACGAAACTTGACAGGCGGTCTACCGGTAGTACCAAGGCCGCTTGGCAAGTCTCGGTCCCATCCGGAAATGTTTAATCCCCACACACGAAAGAAAGGTAGAAATGACCACCGGAGGAGAACGAAGCGCCGGAATGCAAAACGGACAACGGGGAAAATGCTCGGATGCATGAGATGAACACGTATGCAAATGCAATGCACATGATGACATGATATGAGATGCATGACAATGATAACAACACACGGAGACAAAGACCCGAACCCGAAAAAATAAAATAACTTAAGGCCGGAAATGGCAAGAGTTGGAGTACATATTAGGTAAATCATATCCGGGGTGTCACAACACTCCACCACTACGAAAGGGTCTCGTCCCGAGATCTAGGACTGAAAGAACGCCGGGTACTCAGAACGGAGGTGATCCTCGTGTTCCCAGGTAGCTTCACGGTCGGAATGGTGTGACCACTTGACTTTGAGGAATTTGATTGACTTGTTGCGGGTCTTGCATTCAGTCTCTTCAAGAATAGCAACGGGGTGCTCACGGTAGGAGAGATCTTCTTGGAGCTCAATGTCCTCGAAGTTGACGGTGCGGTCAGGAGTCTTGAAGCACTTTCGGAGCTGAGAGACATGGAACACATCATGAACATTTGCAAAGTTTGAAGGAAGCTCGAGTTGATAGGCGAGGTCGCCTCTCTTGCTGACGATCTTGAAAGGTCCCACGTATCTAGGGGCAAGCTTCCCTTTGATACCGAAGTGATGAGTACCTTTCATAGGAGAGACGCGGAGGTAAACATGATCTCCGATCTCGAAAGCTAAATCACGGTGCTTACTATCATAGTAGCTCTTTTGGCGGGATTGGGCTGCTTTGAGGTTATCTCGAATGACTTTGCACATTTCCTCTGCCTCTGTGATTAAGTCATTTCCCAAAAGCTAACGTTCACCAGTTTCAGACCAGTTGAGAGGGGTACTGTTGGGGATATACCCCGCGGTGTAAACTGGCCGGAAGTTAACCCGGCCGGACTTGGCGGTTTATCCGAAGACCCCACTGACACTTGGCGAGTTACTGGCGACCCGCCCTGACCAGGCGGTTTACAAGCAACCCACCTGGTCATTATGACTCACTGGTGATCCGGCGTGCGGGACAGACGGATGACAAGGCCCAAGGCCCAAAAGGCCGGTTCACGTTAACCGTGGGCCAGTTTAAGAGGAAAGGCATGAAGAATATTTGTCCTACAAGGAGTTAAGACCTAGACTTATATCCAGTTGGTATTAGAGATATACTAGTCCTAATCCTAATAGGACACTACATGTAACCCGCCCCTCCAACATATATAAGGAGGGGCAGGGCTCCCCAAAAGGGACAAGATTGACAAGTTTCACAAGTTGGACAAGTTAGGTTTAGACAATAGCTCTCAAGATAGAGCACTCTGGTAACCGTGATCATCATCATCAGTATCAATGAAGCAGGATGTAGGATTTTACCTCCACCGTGAGGGGACGAACCTGGGTAAAACATCGTGTCTCTCGTCCCTCTCAACCCCTCTCAAGCTACCACATAGATGCGTTGGCCTCGCGACTAAGTCTTGACACTAAGGACATCTGCCGTGACAATTCCACGATAGGTACGACACTTCCTGCCATACAGAATTTCAAATGGGGCCTTGCCCGAACTTGCTTGAAAACTGTTGTTGTAGGAGAATTCAGCATATGGAAGACAATCCTCCCACTTCATGCCGAAGGAGATCACACAAGCCCTGAGCATATCTTCAAGAATCTGATTGACACGCTCGACTTGACCGCTAGTTTGAGGATGGAAAGCTGTGCTGAAGCGGATGTTGGTGCCCATGGCCTTCTGAAAAGAATCCCAAAACTTGGAGGTAAAGATGCTGCCACGGTCTGAAGAGATCACTTGAGGAATACCATGCAGAGAGAAAATTCGAGAGGTATAGAGTTCCGCCAATTGAGGTGCAGTGATTGACTCTTTGATAGGCAGAAAGTGAGCCACTTTAGTGAGTTTGTCGATGACAACGAATATAGCATCATTGCCACATTTGGACTTTGGAAACCCAGTCACGAAGTCCATCTCAATGTGGTCAAACTTCCATTCTAGAATGGAAAGAGGTTGGAGGAGACCAGCTGGCCTTTGGTGTTCTGCCTTCACTCTTCTGCAGACATCACATTCATTCACGAATTGAGCAATCTCGCACTTCATTCGAGTCCACCAATAAGCCTGCTTGAGGTCCTGATACATCTTCGTGCTCCCAGGGTGGATGGAGAGGAGAGAATTGTGAGCCTCGTTCATGATCACTTTATGAAGGTCACCTTTGGGCACAACAATACGATCCTCGAAGAAGAGAGTATCCTTGTCATCAAGGCGGTAGCACTTGTACTTGGGTTGACTCTTGGCAATCCCAATCTTCACCTTTTTCACCATAGCATCAAGAAGTTGGGCTTGGCGAATCTGGTCTTCCAAGGTAGGAGAGACTTGAAGGTTGGCAAGGAAACCTTGAGGAACAACTTGCAGATTAAGTTTGCAGAAAGCTTCACAAAGCTCGGGTTGATAAGGCTTGAGAATAAGACTGTTGCAATAAGCCTTCCTGCTCAAAGCGTTAGCAATCACATTGGCCTTGCCTGGAGTATACTCGATACTCAGATTATACTCTTGAATCATTTCGACCCATCGAGTTTGTCTGAGGTTGAGATTAGGCTGAGTGAAGATGTACTTGAGACTCTTGTGATCAGTGAAAATGTCCACTTTTCTTCCCAATAAGAGATGTCTCCAAGTCAAAAGAGCATGCACAACTGCTGCCAACTCGAGATCATGAGTGGGGTAGTTCTTCTCATTGGGCTTCAACTGGCGAGAGGTATAAGCCACAACTTTCTTCTCTTGCATCAACACTGCACCGAGACCTTGGAGAGAGGCATCACAAAAGACCTTGTACGGCTTGGATTCATCAGGCGGAGTCAGAACTGGAGCAGTGATCAATTTCTCTTTGAAAGTGTTGAAAGCAATGTCACACTCCAGAGACCAAACGTACTTGACATGCTTCTGGAGAAGATTAGAGAGAGGCTTCGCGATCTTAGAAAAGTTTTCAACGAATCTTCGACAGTAGCTTGCGAGACCGAGGAAGCTACGGAGTTGCTTCACGTTCTGAGGAGGTTCCCAATTCACAATTGTAGACACCTTCTCAGGATTCACCACAATGCCCTTGGCAGAGATGATATGACCAAGATAAAGAACCTCATCGAGCAAAAATTCGCACTAGGAGAACTTGGCGTAGAACTGGTGTTCTCTGAGCTTATCGAGCACCAAACGCAAGTGCTTGGCATGATCTTCCTTGTTCTTCGAGAAAACCAGAATGTCGTCGAGATAGACCAAAATGAAGTCATTGGTGTAGGCGTTGAAGATGAAGTTCATCATGCGAGAGAACGTCGCAGGAGCGTTGACGAGGCCAAAAGACATGACAGTGTATTCATATGAACCATAGCTTGTCCTGAAAGCCGTCTTGGGAATATCTTGCTCACGGATTCAAATCTGATGATAACCCATACGGAGATCAAGCTTGGAGAATACTTGGGCACCTTTGAGTTGTTCGAACAGCTCATTGATGTTGGGAAGTGGGTATTTGTTCTTGATGGTCTTCTTGTTCAATGGACGGTAATCAACACAAAGTCGGTCCGTTCCATCCTTCTTCTTCACAAAAAGAACACCACAACCCCACGAAGAAGAACTAGGCCGGATGAGACCCATTCTCTCTTGAACATCAAGTTGCTTCTTCAGCTCCTTCAACTCTTCAGGTCCGAGCTTGTAAGGACGCTTGCACACAGGTTCCGTGCCAGGCTCAAGATCAATGACGAATTCAACTGGCCGGTGCGGAGGCATTCCTGGAAGCTCTTCTGGAAAGACGTCTTGATATTCACAAACAACTAGAATCTGCAAGATAGCATCTAGTTCACCCTTCTCATTGAGAGAAAACAGACGGATTGTATCGTCCCGAGCGGCAAAGACAATTACATCCTCAGACGAATGAGTCAATTGAATCTGCCTGGTTGCACAATCAATCTGAGCCTTGTGCTTAGAAAGCCAATCCATTCCAAGAATAAGATCAATATCCGAGTTACCAAGGATCATTGGAGAAGCCATAAACTTGAAATCACCCATCGAGATAGAAATATCCGGAACCTCGTAGTTAGCAAGCAAACATTTACCCGGAGAGACAACTGCTAACGGTTTATGCATAACTTGAGAATACCACCCATGCTTAGATGCAAAAGGTATCGAGATGAAACAATGCGATGCACCAGTGTCAAAAAGAACTCTTGCAGGAACATCGTTAACAGGAAGGTTACCCATGATGACATCTGACGAATCTTGTGCCTGAGCCGCGTTCACCATATTGACCTTGGCGTACTTGGGGTTATGCTTGACCACAGCTGTACTTGACGATCTCATAGGAGGAGGAGGAGGGAGGCGCCTCTGATTGAGACACTTGTTGGCATAGTGACCCTTCTGTTGGCACTTGTTGCACGTGACCTCTGAAAGCGGACGGTGATATGGAGCACTCGATCTTGGACCTTGAGATGAAGTCTTGTTCTGAAAGCCAGGGTTGGGGTGGGTGGGAAGATCCACTGCCAGCTTTGCTCTTCTGCTGATACGGCTGACGGAACGGAGGAGGAGGAAGCCAATACTTCTGCTGCTTGGCCACTTGAGTAGAGGAAGAAGGAGTAGCATCTCTGACTCACTTCTTGGAAGCATCACACCTCAGTTGAGCGGCCTCTTGCTTCAATGCCATGTTGTAGAACTCATCGTACCCCAAGGGCTCAAAGAGAACAAGAGCTAGCTGGATTTCTTCTCTGAGACCACCCCTGAACTGGTATATCATGCTCTTCTCATCAGGGACGTCCTGCTTGGCAAAGCGGGCGAGCTTCTGAAACAACTTGTTTCAGGTTGCGGAATTCCTCACGCTTGCTTTCAACCACGCTCTAAGGGATATGGTGAGCTCTAAAATCTTGACGGAATTCATCCCAGGTAATCACACATCCACCTGTGGAATCCTTGTACTGTTGGAACCACTCTGCAGCTTGGTCTTTGAGTTGGAAGGAAGCGAACTTGACAAAGTCCTCAGGCCTGACGTTACTGCACTCGAAATGCTTGCACAGATCCACGAGCCAATCGTCAGCATCAGTTGCCTCAACACAATTGCTGAAAGTCTTTAGCCCATTAGCAAGGAACTGGTTGAGTGTAGCAAAGTGATTCTGATTGTTGCCTTGGTTCCCTTGGTTCGCTAGATTGCGCTCTTGAAGAATTTGCATGATCAACAGCGTGTTTGCATTGGTTGCGGCCATGACATCTTGCCATGCCTCTGGAGGAGGTGGAGGTGGTGGCGGATCAGGATTCGGAGTCGTGCGCATTGGAGGAGCCATCCTGAAGAGGTTGACATCCATTAGCACATTGATAGACAAATATTGAAGCTGAATCCAACGGAATGAAAATTGCAACATAAAGTCTTCACATCCGAACAAAATGAACGAATGAATTCCTCTTGAAATGGTCACATATCCATAAATTGAGAAGCCACTTAGAATTTAGGTAGAGAAATAAATCAACAAGGTACGGATCAAGAACGAATACTCGGTAAGAAATCCCAATCTCAAACCAAATATTCGTGGAAGAAGAACTAGAGCTACAAGAATTCCCACCTATGAAACTCCCGAACCTTTCCGGTTATGCAATCAGGTGTTGGGGATACAGGGGAAGCATAATATCTCACCCAAATCTAGCAAATCCTACATCCAGCTGTATCCATCCTTCAACACATAACCGAGAAAAAATTCGGAAACCATCTACCTCAACCTTCGAAAAGCATCCGTTATACAAGTTATGGCGATACTCCCGAACTCCCGCCCCAGTACTGGGTGGCGTCGAGGTTATCTCACCAACGAACTGCATAAAAGAGATGTTCGATGTCGGCGTACTAAACTCAGGTATTCCAGAACTGCAATGATAAAATTGTGACGACAACACCTCGGAGCTCAACTCCCCGGGTCACCTCCACAAAACCCCTGATAGGAGGCACCAAGACAATGTTCTCGTCACAAAACCATCGGAACGATTCCAAGATACCCGCGTGATCCTAAAATTTTTTTTTAGTGAAATTTGAGAAGAGAAGAGTCAAAACTCTACGTCAGGATGCCTTACCAGAGCGATGAGGAGACTGGGAAGTAAAAAGAATTCCTAAACTCTCCGATATATAATTCCTAAATGACTCAAAACATTTTTCTAGACACAACTCGGCTGCTAAAAACGATCAATCAGTGGGGGCTCCTAAGGTCGGGGAAGGCTCTGATTACCAACTTGTAACACCCTTGATGCTTCTATATATCCCACGTGTTAAGGCACGACTTAGAGGCATAATCGCATTGAAGGCATATGTCGCAAGTTAGGCAATCTTCACAACATCCCATGTAATATAGATAATAAAAGGGGAGATACATAGTTGGCTTACACTCGCCATGTTAATCAAGTACATAAATAACATTACATCATCCAAACACTCATGGCCCGACTACGGCACCAAAATAGAAGAACAACCCAACATGCGACACGGTCCCGATCACCCCAACTAGGCACCACTACTGATCATCAGGAAAAGAAACATAGTATCATTGAGAGTCCACGTCGAACTCCCACTTGAGGTCAAGCGCGCCATCTGGAGCGGAATCATCAGGTCCTGCATCTGGTGTAATAGTAATCTATGAGCCACAGGGACTCAGCAATCTTGCACTCTCGTGATCAAGACTATTTAAGCTTAATAGGTAAGGCAAGGTTAATATAAGTGGAGCTGCAGCAAGCGACTAGCATATATGGTGGCTAACCTGTTCGCAAAAGAGAGCGAGAAGAGGAGGCAAAGCGCGAACGCATAACTAGAGGGCAATCCTGCGGCAAGCATTACTCCAACACCGTGTCCACTTCCCGGACTCCACCGAGAAGAGGCCATCACGGTAACTCACACAGTTGATTCATTTTAATTAAATTAAGGTTCAAGTTATCTACAACCGGACATTAACAAATTCCCATCTGCCCATAACCGCGGGCACTGCTTTCGAAAGTTCAAATCCCTGCAGGGGAGTCCCAACTTAGCCCATGACAAGCTCTCACGGTCAACGAAGGAATAGACCTCCTCCCGAGACATTCCGATCAGACTCGGTATCCCGGTTCTTCAAGACACTTCGACAGGTTAAAACAAATCCAGCAACACCGCCCGAATGTGCCGACAAATCCCGATAGGAGCTGCACATGTCTCGTTCTCAGGGCACACTCAGATTGTCTAAACTTCCGGTAGGCCAGCCCAGAGTTACCCCTGGTAGCCACCGGCGGCTGACGAGTTGGACCAACACTCAGAGAAGCACTGGCCCGGGGGGGGGGGTTTAAATAAGACGACCCTCGGGCTCCGGAAACCCAAGGGAAAAAGAGGCTAGGTGGCAAATGGTAAAACCAAGGTTGGGCATTGCTGGAAAAGCTTTAATCAAGGCGAACTATCAAGGGGTTCCAATTATAACCCAACCGCGTAAGGAACGCAAAATCCGGGAACATAACACCGATATGATGGAAACTAGGGCGGCAAGAGTGGAACAAAACACTAGGCGAGAGGCCGAGCCTTCCACCCTTTACCAAGTATATAGATGCATTAAGATAACATGGCAAAATAATGATATCCCAACAAGTAAATAATGTTCCAACAAGGAACGGTCTCCAATCTTCACCTGCAACTAGCAACGCTATAAGAGGGGCTGAGCAAAGCGGTAACATAGCCAACCAATGGTTTGCTAGGACATGGTGGGTTAGAGGTTTGACATGGCAATTTGGGAGGCTTGAAAGCAAGTGGTAGGCATCGTAGCTTTGGCATAGCAAAAGAGCGAGCATCTAGCATAGCCAAGATAGTAGTGATTTTGAGGGTATGATCATCTTGCCTGCAAAGTTGTCAGAGTTGACTGGATCCTCGAAAGCAAACTCAACGGGCTCCTCGTTAGCGAACTCATCTCCCGGCTCTACCCAAACAAGAAAAACAAGCAACAAGGATACAATCAACCATGTGCCAACTCAAACAATATGATGCAAACATGGTATCCTATGCGGGATGCAATATGTGATGCATATGCAAGAATTGACAAGGAATGCATGAACCTGGCCTCAACATGGAAAACCAAGTGTTCCACTGGAAAGATGAGATGAAATCTCTTGAAAACGATATAAAGATCACCGGAATCGGAGTTGCGGTTTGGAAATGGCAAGCGATTCAAATGTGACACCGGTCTGCGATTTACAGCAAGTAGCCATCTAAATGCAATGAGATGAACAAGCTACAGCACCCAAACATGGCAACAAAATACATGGCAGGGATGCATTCATGATGTTTAACAAAAGTCTAGCACCGAGCTACGGCCAATTCATCCATTAACAGGTTCAAACAAGCATGGAAAAAATGCATATGGTAAACAGATTTCAGACTTAGTGAAATTAACACTTTTCTGGAATTTCAGATCAGATAGCACTCTTTGGAGCAACAAACTACATGCTACAGGACCTGAACATGGAAATGTAAAGCATGGCATGGAGCTACTCAAAGAGCTTAACAAAAGTCCCTTAGTGACCTTGAGCCAAAAGGGATCAGAAAAATACATTTGCAAGCATGTGAACATGGCAAAAACATAATCAGTTCTCAGACTTAGTGAAAACTGGAGCATGCTGAAACGGATATCAAGTAGGCAAGTTTACGAGCTCGATGCACTCACTACAGAGCAAGTCATGATAATCTAAGCATACACCCATCAAGAATATATAAAATGCAAGCTAGACATGGCAAGAACTATAATATATCATGCACGGATCAACTACAACATCCTCGGCAAAATCGCTAACAAGTAGACAATCTACCCAGATTCATGAAGTAGCAAACGTAGAGCTCGATTGACTCAAGCTAGGGTGATCCATAATTGCAAACAAAGACATGGATGGATAGAGCACTAC
Source organism: Triticum urartu (assembly GCF_003073215.2). Classification (NCBI taxonomy): domain Eukaryota; kingdom Viridiplantae; phylum Streptophyta; class Magnoliopsida; order Poales; family Poaceae; genus Triticum; species Triticum urartu. The sequence goes on along the minus strand of NC_053022.1, from coordinate 63,174,284 downwards.
AATATTAACAAAACATCCTTACTGATCATCCTCAAAAGAGGCACGGATCACTAGGAAACAACATGAACATATGGCCATATGAGATAAGCAGATCAAGGACTTAGTGGAATTGCTAAGTCCCTGAAATCAGCATTACCAAGTGCCTCACTTTGCAAGCTTGTGCTAGTCACCACACATATCACAAAAATACTTGGGTTGCACCTCTGGAAAGATGGCAAAACCCTTAACAAAACATATGTAGAGCTCAAGGGCATATCATGCACACAATAATCATGGCAAAAATGACAAATATCTAAATGGAGCAGTAGATCTGACAAATATCTCAAGTAGCACTCTTCTAACAGCATTTCGGGCATCAAGATGAACTCAAATGAAAATGATGCAATGAGATGAAATGATGTACTCTCTGAGATGAACATTTTGATATGCTATATGCCAAAAACGGAGTTACGGATGACGAGTTATAGCACGATGAACAGGAGAAAAAAAATTAGGGTTAGGGATAAAAAGTCAACCCTTGTTTTGGATCTCAGATCTAGATCCACTGTAGCAGCGGCACGAACTCCGAGGATGGCCGGACTACTTGCCGGCATTGGAGTCGGCCGACGGAGGAGGAGGTAGGCGGGGGGCGGGGATGGCCGGAGTGGCCGCGGTGCTCGCCGGCGTTGGTGCGGGGTCGGACGGCTTCGGTGGCGGGCGGCGGCTCCCGGGCTCCTCGGGTGGCCGGAGTTCGTGAAGGGCGGCAGCGGCGCGGCTCCCGGTGGCCGGAGCCGGCGAAGGAGGCGGCGGGCGCTCGGGTGCGCGGGAGGAGGAAGGAGTCGGGCGGCGGCGCGCCGCTCTGGGCCGCGGGGGCCCTACGCGGGCCGGGCGGGCCGCGCGCGGCTGAGGCAGCGATGTGGGCGCGGCTCACCATGTGGCGCGCTGCGGTTGGGGCGGCGGCCGATGTCCGGTGGCGGGTCGGACGTGTCCGGCGGCGGCGGTTAGAATTTAGGGTTTTCGGGGGAGAAGAAGATCCGGATTCGGAGGGGTTCTATTTATAGGCATAGAGGGAGCTAGGAGAGTCGAAATGAGGTGCGGTTTTCGGCCACGCGATCGTGATCGAACGCTCTAGATGATGGGGAGAGCTTTGGTGGGTTTTGGACCAACTTGGTGGGGTGTTGGGCTGCAACACACACGAGGCCTTTTTGGTCCCTCGGTTAACCATTGGAGCATCAAACGAAGTCTAAATGGTACGAAACTTGACAGGCGGTGTCGGTGTCAAAACCGGCGGATCTCGAGTAGTAGTTCCCGAACAGTGCGTCTAGGCCGGATGGTAACAGGAGGCAGGGAACACGATATTTTACCTAGGTTTGGGCCCTCTTGATTGAGGTAAAACCCTACGTCCTGCTTGATTAATATTGATGATATGGGTAGTACAAGAGTAGATCTACCACGAGATCAAGGAGGCTAAACCCTAGAAGCTAGCCTATGGTATGATTGTTGTATATGGAGTTGATTGCCTACGGACTACAACCCTCCGGTTTATATAGACACCGGATAGGGTTAGGGTAACATAGAGTCGGTTACAATGGTAGGAGATCTTGAATATCCGCATCGCCAAGCTTGCCTTCCACGCCAAGGAAAGTCCCATCCGGACACGGGACGAAGTCTTCAATCTTGTATCTTCATAGTCCTGGAGTCCGGCTGAAGGTATAGTCCGGCTACCCGAACACCACCTAATCCAGGACTCCCTCAGTAGCCCCCGAACCAGGCTTCAATGACGACGAGTCCGGCGCAGGTTGTTCGGCATTGCAAGGCGGGTTCTCCTCCAAATTTTGTGTACCTGTAGGAGTAATGTCCGATTTTTGTAATGTAGTGCTCCTCGGCTTCCACGCCCAATAATGGCCGTCTTCCACGTGTCAGACAAATGCAAAAAGCTGGGGTGTTTTTACATCCACACCCCTAGCCGTATAAACGAGCCGCCTATTTAACGGGATGGGGATTTAGGTCCAAACCACATCTTCTCCTTTCCGCGAGTTATCATCAGAGCGCTTCCAGCAAAGGTCCATTCCAACATGACCAGCCGTCGCAGCTCCTCCCCTCGCCCCTCCGGTCCCAAACCCGGGGACTGGGAGAGTTTCACCATCCCGCATAGCGAGTTAGTGACGCTTCAGGCCAAGGGATTTCTCCCTTAGGCATACATGGTCCCGGTCCGAGCCGGTCTCGCCACCTACAATGGCGGAAAACAAGCGGAGAGCACCCCCAATCCTTCTAAAGGAGAGCGGGTGTGCCTCGTCCCCTATCTAATAAGGGGACTGGGATTTCCAATTCATCCATTTCTCCGCGGGCTTCTAGAGTTCTACGGCCTCCAGCTGCACAATCTCACGCCCGCCTCCGTATTGCATATTGCGGGTTTCGCCGCCCTTTGCGAGCTATTCTTAGGCGTTGAGGCTCATTTCTTGCTGTGGAAGAGGTTATTCTGCCTGGTGCCCCGTTCTCAAGAGGGTTCTATATACCAAGTGGGCGGAGCCGAAGTATGGCGCATCGCCGGGATCGGATACCTATCCGGAACCCCAAAGAAGGCGTCCGAAGACTGGCCTTCGAAATGGTTTTACATAGATGACGTCCCGCTACCGGACCCTATCCGGGTCGGTCTCCCTGAGTTCAACAGTGCTCCATTGAAGAAATGCTTGAGCTGGCGTCCGCGGAGCTCTCAGAGAGAAAGCGACAGAGACGTCCTTTACCTGATGGGCCGGATAAGACTGTTGGCTCATTCCGTACTAACCATGATTGGAGTCATGGCCGCATGCATTATGCGGGGGGTGCAGCCGCTTCAATATAGAGGCCACCCCATGTGGGATTTCAACGGGGAGGATGATGCCACACGTTACAGTCGTAAGGGGCCGGCCTCGGCCGCCTCCTTAGTAAAGATCTTATCCTCTTTGTACAAGGGAGAAAAGTAGGAATTCCTCCACGTCAACCCGTGGGCCGGGTTCAGTATGTACAATCCTCCAAGTTGGGTAAGTGAACAATTGCGCTTGCCCGTTTGTTTTATACTCCCATGGTTAGATAGGTAGTCTAACGACTTCAATGCAGGAACTGCGACAGGAGGTAACGGATATAAACAGCCGCCCTCCACAGCCCGAGGACCCAGAACGGTCCCTCAATCCGGACTCCGAAGAGGATCCGGACATATCGGTGGAGCTTATCGACGGGGTGTTCCATCAGCTAAGCAAGGACAATACCTTGGTAGCCATTACGGCGGATTACCCAAGGTTAATCTCGGCCTCCCAGGTAACAGAAACCGGGGTCTTATTCCCTTGAAAGGGATTCCACCCTCATGTAGCCTGGTGTTTCTGATGACAGCCGTGTTTTGCAGGGGAGATTTCCGAGGCAGGAGGCCGAACCTGCGATGGTTAGCCAACGAGGGGCCGCAGGGCCCCGTGGGGCAAAAAGGAATGTAGTCCGGACGGAGATGCCAGTGCAAAGGTATAGTGCACCCTCTGTTTCCCTGGAATTATTTTGTCAGGGCATATTAACGTTCGTGCTATCTTCAAAACGAAGAGACCTCGCCGGACTACATCCGGAGAGGTTGCCAATCGCGCCTCCACCAGCCAGGCTCCAACGTCTGGCCAGGAAGCGGAGGCGAGCACAAGGCGCGCGCCGGGCGCTCCTCCGACAGAGGATGCGGACAGGCTATCTGCCACAAATTCTGAAGTGGAGAGTGCCATGAACCACAGGCGTCGCCGGACAATTCTACGCGACGCTTTTTTCTCCCAAGAGGCTTTAGATGCCTTTAATTCGGGAGATGCGTACCTCCGTGCCGCTCAAAATGGTTTAGCCAGAGCCACGGAGCAGTATGTAAAAGACATACGGGTAAGAAAATTTTGGTTAAATATATATATATGCCAGTAGCCCCCGAGACTTGAAGCAGTTAGAGCAACTGATTTAAGGATCATTTAATATGCAACTTCTTACAGAGAAGAATACCGTACTGTCCCAGGAGCTAGAAAAGTGCAAGGCCCAACTAGAGGCCGCACTATCCGCAGCAGGGGAGCCCAAAGAGACCCCCTCAGGTAAGATACACTTCGAAAGATTAGTATTGTGCGGTGTAGGTGCAAATTTGACAAATCATATTGCAGATGGCGCCGGACTCGATCCGGACAAGCAACAACTCTTTCGCCGGCTAAAGGCTGGTGAGAGTATGTTGACAAAGGTGAGGCGAGAGAAGAATGATCTTCAGGATGCCAACACCAAGCTGGACGTCGAACTTAAAGATGTTCGTGTCTAGCTATCGTAATCGACGAAGGAGAATCAGCGGCTTCGACGCGGCATTTTTAGTAAGTGCTTGAATGAACTTTTGAAAAAAGAGTTCGGCGAGGAAGTCGACTAACAGAGTAATGTCTGTAGGTATGCTCACAGGTCGTCCTGCAGAGGAGATGCCCGGTTCTACGGGTGACCTTCTTCCCGAACTCTTGCAACTGCACGAGCGAATTCGGCAGGCGATGCGGGGTATTGCCCAAGCTTTATGGCCTGCCCACTCCGTGCCCGAGGGCCTTGGAGAGCTTGCAGAGAAGCTGAAGGGAGCTCGGCGGCGCTTCCGGTTGTGGAAGATATCGGCCTGCCGACAAGGCGCTAGGGAGGCCTGGGCCATGGTGAAGACCCGTTTTACGAAGTCTGACCCAAACCACATGGCCGAGGTCGGACCAGTGGGGCCTGACGGGAAGGTGATCCCTGTAAGCTTAGTATACGGCCAAGTAGAGTTGGCCGTGAAGTATTCCTAGCAGGACTGTAAATTAGACAGCCTGTTAGATGGTATAGAAGAGGAATACAATTAGTCAGAATGACTGTGTAATTTTGAATTGACATGTGTAATGCCTTCTAGCCGGATTGTAGATCGTTTGTCGTTGCCGACCTTTTCGCTTCAACCTCGGGACCTGACGGTCCGGAGTGTGTCCGAATACCCTACCGGTTATATAAGAACTGGGGTATGCGTGGAGACCAGGCGTAGGGGTCATCAGTGCTTTATCAGACAAGTGCCCAACTAGTTATGTTATATTACATGGTTAGTAAGAAACATCTTCCAGAGAGAATAGTTCCGTTAAGGGTTCCTTTCGCTGGGAGGCATGCCCTAAGGTGCATGTCTGGACTGCGTGAAGAGACGCAGAAAAAAAAGCATCTGGGGGCGCATAAAATGAGTAAAAAAGATCATCTTTTATTTCACCGACCGAATATTCCCTTAAGAACGCTAGCTTTCGGCTTCACCCAGTCTGAGGTACACATCCGGCTGGCCCGGTAGTAACAATCGCAGAGGTGCTCCCTCTACCGCCTAGCCGAACAATCGGGAATGTAGGGGTAAGCACAAGAGCCAGGCAACCCAGCTTGGCCAAAACTTAAGTCATATCGATGCATATAATGGTGAAGAAAAAAGGTACATGCGGAAGTTTGACACATGTGTTGGGCGTGAAGCCCGTATAAATAAGCTTCTGTTAAAGAAGCCCCCAGGTTTAATGAGCACGAGTGGCGCGTCACTAGATGAGCCTTTAAGGGCTATGAAAGAAAAAAAATGGGAAGGAGAGAAATGTAAGACAGAAAAATACAAAAAGGGATGGACAGAGGAAGGAGACGAACACAGAGTCCGGCGCTAGGCATAGAATCTTCGGAGACAGGTGGTGTTCCACGGGTTCGGCTCGAGTCGGTTCTTTGACGCAGGCGGTACGCCCCACCAGTCAGGACTTGGTCGATTATGAATGGACCTTCCCACTTGGACTTGAGTTTGTCCTTTTTCTTATCCAGCAGGCGTAGAACTAGTTCACCAACATTGTAGTTTTTGGCCCGTACTTCTCTGCTTTGATATCTTCGGGCCTGCTGTTGATAAAATGCGGAACGGGCTTTTGCCACATCGCGCTCCTCCTCCAAGGCATCCAAGTTGTCCTGCCGATCGAGCTCGGCTTCTCTTTCTTCGTACATGCGCACTCTAGGTGAGTCATGAATTATGTCGCAGGGCAGAACTGCTTCTGCGTCGTACACCATAAAAAATGGTGTGTACCCGGTGGTGCGATTTCGCGTGGTCCGCAGCCCCCATAGCACGGAGTCGAGCTCCTCTACCAAGTGCGTGTTAGATTCCTTGAGGGACCGCACCAGTCTAGGTTTAATGCCGCTCATGATAAGACTATTTGCACGTTCGACCTGGCCGTTGGTTTGTGGGTGATAGACGGAATCATAATCGAGCTTGATGCCCATGTTTTTGCACCAGAGTTTTACCTCGTCGGCGGTAAAGTTTGTACCGTTGTCGGTTATGATGCTGTGGGGGACGCCATAATGGTGTACAACCCCAGATATGAAGTCTATCACAGGTCCGGATTCGGCCGTTTTAACAGGCTTGGCTTCTATCCATTTGGTGAACTTATCCACCATGACCAGTAAGTATTTTTTCCTGTGGGTTCCACCTTTAAGGGGTCCGACCATGTCAAGCCCCCAGACCGCAAAAGGCCAGGTGATGGGTATAGTTTGGAGTGTGGTGGGTGGCATATGGTTTTGGTTGGCAAAAAGTTGGCAACCAGCGCATCGTTGGACTAGGTCCTGAGCGTCTGCTCGGGCCGTCGGCCAGTAAAAGCCTGTACGAAAAGCCTTGCTAACAAGGGACTGAGCCGCAGCATGGTGACCACCGAGTCCGGCATGAATTTCAGCCAGGAGGTTCCGCCCTTCCTCTTCGGAGATACACCTTTGAAGGACTCCGGTAGTGCTTTTCGTATAAAGTTCTCCCTCATGGACTCTATAGGACTTAGATCGCCGCACTATGCAGCGGGCTTCGTTTTGGTCCTCCGCCAGTTCCTGCCTAGTAAGGTAGGCTAGGAATGGTTCTGTCCACGGGGCGATAACCGCCATTATTACGTGGGCTGAAGGTGTAATTTCGTTGGCAGAGCCTCCAATTGTGTCAGATTGTTCTGCGTCGAATGGTGCGGCTGGGTTCAGGCTGTTATTTGCGGGTTCCCCCTCCCATGCTATGGATGGCTTGAACAATCTTTCCAAAAAGACGTTGGGGGGGACTGCATCGCGTTTTGCTCCGATGCGTGCTAGGACGTCCGCCGCTTGATTGTTTTCTCGGGCTATCTGGTGAAACTCCAACCCTTCAAAGCGAGCTGACATTTTTAGGACGGCGTCACGGTAAGCTGTCATTTTTGGGTCCTTGGCGTCGAAGTCCCCATTTATTTGGGATATCGCAAGGTTTGAATCCCCGCGTACCTCTAGGCACTGGATACCCATGGATACTGCTATCCGGAGGCCATGTAGGAGGGCCTCATATTCGGCTGCATTGTTGGAATCTGTGTACATGATCTGGAGCACATATTGGACTGTGTCTCCTGTGGGGGACGTCAGGACGACGCCGGCCCCTAGTACGGCCAACATTTTGGAGCCGTCGAAATGCATAATCCAGTTTGAATATGTGCCGTACTCTTTAGGGAGTTCGGCCTCCGTCCATTCTGCGACGAAGTCGGCCAAAACTTGCGATTTAATAGCTCGCCATGGCTTATAGGTTATATCGAACGGGAGAAGCTTGATGGCCCATTTCGCAATCCGGCCCGTTGCATCGCGGTTGTTGATAATATCGTTTAGTGGCACTTCCGAGGCTACTGTTATGGAACACTCTTGAAAGTAGTGTCGTAGCTTCCGGGATGCCATGAATACCGCGTATGCAATCTTTTGATAATGCGGGTACCGTGATTTGCATGGAGTGAGGACAGTGGACACGTAGTAGACCGGCCTTTGAAGGGGGAATTTGTGTCCGTCCGTTTCCCGCTCGACAACGAGCACGTCGCTGACAACTTGGTGTGTTGCTGCAATGTACAATAACATTGGTTCGCCGGTGATTGGCGCGGCCAGGACTGGGTTTGTTGCCAATATGGCTTTTATTTCATCAAGTCCGGCCATGGCGGCATCCGTCCACTCGAAGTGTTCGGTGCACCGAAGGAGGCGATAAAGGGGTAGTGCCTTTTCTCCCAAGCGGGAGATGAAGCAGTTTAAAGCCGCCACGCACCTGGTTAATTTTTGTATTTGTTTAAGGTTCTTTGGGACATCCAATTGTGACAAAGCTCGGATCTTGGCTGGGTTTGCTTCAATTCCTCTACCGGATACAATGAAGCCCAAGAGCTTTCCGGCTGGAACGCCGAAGACGCATTTTTCTGGGTTGAGCTTGATATCATATTTTCGGAGGTTATCGAATGTAAGCCTCAAGTCATTTACTAGGGATTCGACATGTCTTGATTTGACGACCACATCATCCACATACGCCTCCACTGTTTTGCCGATCTCGTTTGCCAGACATGTCTGGATCATGCGCTGATATGTTGCGCCGGCGTTTTTCAGCCCGAAGGGCATTGTGTTGAAGCAGAATGGGCCGTATGGTGTGATGAATGATGTTGCAGCTTGGTCTGATTCTGCCATCTTGATTTGATGGTAACCAGAGTATGCGTTGAGGAAACACAACAAATCGTGTCCTGCAGTGGCATCGATAATTGTTCGATACGGGGGAGGGGGAAGGGATCCTTTGGGCAAGCCTTGTTAAGGTCTTTAAAATCGACACAGGCGCCAGGATTTGCCCTTCTTTGGTACCATCACCAGGTTTGCTAGCCAGTCCGGATGTTTTATGTCTCTGATGAATCCGGCCTCTAATAGCTTGGATAGCTCCTCTCCCATAGACTGTCTCTTGGGTTCGGAAAAACGCCGAAGGGCTTGTTTGACAGGTTTAAATCCTTTTAGGATATTTAAGCTGTGTTCAGCCAGCCTGCGTGGGATCCCTGGCATGTCTGAAGGGTGCCAGGCGAAGATGTCCCAGTTCTCTCGTAGGAACTCTCGTTGTGCGGCGTCTACATCAGGGTTCAGTCGTGCCCCGATGGAAGCTGTTTTATTGGGGTCTGTTGGATGGACCTGGAATTTGACTATTTCGTCAGCTGGCTTGAAGGATGTGGATTTGGATCTCTTATCGAGTATCACATCATCCCTGTTAACCATGGAGCGCAGCGCAGTCAGTTCCTCAGCCGCTAAGGCTTCGGATAGCGCCTCAAGGGCTAATACAGCCGTCTTGTTTTCGGCGCGGAGTGCTATGTCTGGATCACTAGCTAGAGTGATAATTCCATTCGGCCCGGGCATCTTAAGCTTCATGTACAGCCCTAGTAAAGCTTGTGAATGCTTCCCGCCCTAGTAAAGCGTGATATCCGTTTTTAAACGGGGCCACCTGAAACGTGACTTCTTCGGATCTGTAATTATCCGGCGTGCCGAAGACCACATCTAGTGTGATTTTTCCCGTGCAGCGCGCTTCCCGACTGGGGATTATTCCTCTAAAGGTTGTGCTGCTTCGCTCAACGCGGTTCCAGTCTATTTCCATTTTTTGAAGGGTTTCCTCATAAATGAGGTTCAGTCCGCTGCCTCCATCCATGAGCACCTTGGTGAGGAGAAAGTTGTCCACTATGGGACTGAGGACCAATGCGGCTGGTGCTCGGGCTGTTCGGAATCTAGGTTCATCACTTGCGTTGAAGGTAATGGCAGTGTCGCTCCATGGATTTATTGTTGCAACTTGATAGACTTCGGCGAGGCTGCGGAGTGTTCTTTTTCACACATTGTTTGATGCGAAAGTCTCGAAGACTGTGAGAACGGTACTGGTGTCCTTGGGCTGGCTTTCTACGGCCTCCGGAATTAAGAGGTCCTCGCCGATTTTGGCCACCTGCCGGAGTATCCAACATGCTCTAAGGCTGTTAGTTGGTGTGGCGTCCTCTGTACTGTGAATTCTACAGGGTCCATCAAGCCATCTTTCCAGTATGGTTCCATGCCCTGTAGAGGGTTTTGGCTTTTTGGTCTTTATCCCGGGTGTCTTGTGATGATGCACCCTCTTAGTTCGGACAGGATTACTATTCAAGGCCGGATTATCCCAAAAATTTATTTCGGTTTTCCAGGCGCTTTCCATCGCACAGTATTTTTGTACTATGGATGCCAAGTCAGCGAAGCGTGTGATATCCCGACGACTTACGGCGTTAAGGATTCCCTTGTCCGTGCAATTACTACAGAAAATTGAGATTGCGTCTTCCTCGCGGCAATCAGTTATCCTGTTCATAACCAGGAGGAATCTGGCCCAGTAATGATGTACTGTTACCTCGGGCCTCTGCCTGATTTGGGAGAGATCGCTTATGATCAGGTGGGCGGGTGTCATTGAATCTGAAACCTCGCCCAATCCAATATTCGGAGGCCGAAGAGTTTCCGAACTCTGAAGTTCGGATTCTTGGATGTTGTCCAGTGAATCTGGCCCGTTGCCTGATCCTAAGCTCAGGTCTTGAGTTACATCTCCCCCTCCGCGAGTATCCGGCTTGGAGGGGTCGGGAATTCGGACGTAGCTAGTCCTTAAAATAGATGAAGGGTCGCCGCACTGCATCTCTACCACGGCAACGTGGTGGGTGACTTGGGGAGAGTTAATTTCTCTTAGATCAGGTTTAAGCCCAACCTGGTCGTAATTCGTAGCGACCCCCAGGGCGGCGATGCGATCCAAGAGCTCGTTTACGAAAGAGAGCTCCATTGGATCTAGCTGCTCGACGAGCTCCGAGCTGACGTGTAGGTTGCTTTTGATGACCCGAGAGGTCACCGTCAGCGCAACAGCCGAACAGGCGGTCATGAGGAAACCACCTAGCCGGAGGGTTTGGCCGACAGCCAAGGCTCCCTTAGCAACGGCGCCGTCTTTAAAGATGGGAGGAGGCATCCTTGTTGATTGTGACGGCACAGAGGAACTCTCAATGAAAGCACCAATGTCGGTGTCAAAACCGGCGGATCTCGGGTAGTAGGCCCCGAACTGTGCGTCTAGGCCAGATGGTAACAGGAGGCAGGGAACACGATATTTTACCCAGGTTCGGGCCCTCTTGATGGAGGTAAAACCCTACGTCCTGCTTGATTAATATTGATGATATGGGTAGTACAAGAGTAGATCTACCACGAGATCAAGGAGGCTAAACCCTAGAAGCTAGCCTATGGTATGATTGTTGTATATGGAGTTGTTGCCTACGGATTACAACCCTCCGCTTTATATAGACACCGGATAGGGTTAGGGTAACACAGAGTCGGTTACAATGGTAGGAGATCTTGAATATCCGCATCGTCAAGCTTGCCTTCCACGCCAAGGAAAGTCCCATCGGGACACGGGATGAAGTCTTCAATCTTGTATCTTCATAGTCCTGGAGTCCGGCTGAAGGTATAGTCCAGCTACCCGAACACCCCCTAATCCAGGACTCCCTCAGGAGGTCTACCGGTAATAAACCAAGGCCGCTTGGCAAGTCTCGGTCCAATCCGGAAATGTTTAATCCCCACACACGAAAGAAAGGTAGAAATGACCACCGGAGGAGAACGAAGCGCCGGAATGCAAAACGGACAACAGGGAAAATGCTCGGGTGCATGAGATGAACACGTATGCAAATGCAATGCACATGATGACATGATATGAGATGCATGACAATGATAACAACACACGGAGAGAAAGACCCGAACCCGAGAAAATAAAATAACTTAAGGCCGGAAACGGCAAGAGTTGGAGTACATATTAGGTAAATCATATCCGGGGTGTTACAGCGAGGCTCTTGTTTGGTTGTGCAGGTACTAGGTGACTTGCGTGTTACCTCCTACTAGATTGATACCTTGGTTCTCAAAACTGAGAGAAATACTTATGCTACTTTGCTGCATCACCCTTTCCTCTTCAAGGGAAAACCAACGCATGCTCAAGAGGTAGCAAGAAGGATTTCTGGCACCATTACTGGGGAGTTTGCACCAAGTCAAGTCAAGACTTGATGTCCTAGCAGAGATCTATGCACAAGTCAAGACATACCAAGTACCCATCACAAACTCTTATCCCTCGCATTAGATTATTTGCCATTTGCCTCTCGTTTTCCTCTCCCCCACTTCTAAAACGATTTTCGAAAACATTTGCCTTTTCTTTGCCTTCTTCCCGTGTGTATCTTTGTTTGTGTTTCCATGTGCCTTCTATTTGCTTGCATCTTTGCTTGCTAAAAATCTATTGATATGGATCCACTTAAAGTGTTCTACTTGGATCATCTTCGATCCTTATACGCTCGTGCTGAAACCCCAACTAGCCTAGTTGATGGGAAATCTTTAGATGAGCATGCTCATTTTGTGCGTTACCGTTTGTCTGAAAAAGGGAGACTCTTATGGGATCAAATAAACAGATTGGTGTGTTATGCTTGGGATCTTTGTGAGATTTCTGATTTTACTTGTTGCTCTAAGAACCCTAAAACACCTCCCCTACCTATGTGAGTTTAATCATAATGAAATCTTATCTTCTTATGCAAATGGTGTTTATAGTTATTACGATATCGAACAAATTGAAGAATTTGTTGCATTTAAGGGTGCTTATGAAGTTGCTTCTTTGATCGAAAAGTATGATATTACTCTCTACAAAGCTGAAAATTTTGACATACTTAAATATTCCTATGAAAAGTATGCTCATGATATATATGTCAAAGAATTTATTGAAAGAATAACCGCTGCTTTGGAAGAAAATAATGATATGCACAAATCTATAGATAATTATGATTCCGATGATTTGATTGAAATATCCCTTCATGAACATGATGCTTGCTATTCTTGTGGCCATGATTCCAATATTTATGAAGATGAATTTGCTATAGTTCCTTATGTTAAACATGAGATCGTTGCTATTGCACCCATACTTGATAGTTTCTTCGATGAAAAGCATGATTGCAATGATGTTATCATAAATTCTCTTAATGTAAATTGTGTTAATGATATGCAAAACCTCAATCTTGGGGATGCTAGTTTTGCTATGACTACTATTTGTTGCAATGATCATGAATGGGGTGATTCTTCTTTTGATCTTGAAAATTTATTTGAGCCCCATCATGAATATGAGATTGATAATGGTGTTTGCAACATTATTGAAAGTGGGTTTGGAAGAGTGTCAACTTTATATCGCACATATTTGGAGAATGTTCAATCTTATGAATTTTTTGATAAAAGTGGGTTTGGACATGTCATGACTTAGTTAATGTTAATCCCATTATTTTGCAAGAGTGTCAACTTTGCATGCATGTGGATCGTGTGAAGATATTTTATGTCATAGATATTTTGTTGAATTTTCTTATGATTCTACATGTAATTATTATGAGAGAGGAAAATATGATTGTAGAAATTTTCATGTTACTAAATCACCTCTCATTATGTTGAGATTGCTATTGTTTCTTTCCGCTTCCTTGCATATGCTAGTTTTTGCTTGCTATGATAATTTTTTTGCCTATACGATGCCAATGCATAGGAAGTATGTTAGACTTAGATGTGTTTGTCACGTGTTTCATGATGCTCTCTTTGTGCTTCAATTCTTGTCTTTCATGTGAGCATCATTCAAATTATCAATGCCTAGCTAGGGGCGTTAAACGATGGCGCTTGTTGGGAGGCAACCCAATTTTATTTTGTTTCTTGATTTGTGTTCCTGTTTACTAATAAATAATTCATATTTCTTGTCGGGGAAGTCTTTGCGATCTTGCTGTAAAAAACAGAAACTTTAGCGGTCACAAGATTAGCTGCCATTTTTTACTGGAGAGCGAGATTGGGTTAATTATTTTTACAGATTATTAATAGACAAATTCCTCACGTCCACCAATTTATTTCAGAATTTTTGGGGTTATAGAATGTCGGTGTACTAGAGTAGGGGTACCCTAGTATCCCGAACTTGTGCACGGGCAGTCGCAGCATCCCGCGGTAAGGCTTGCCGGGTGACCGCCAAGATCCTCCGTGGTTCCTTTGAAGACCATTCAAGAACAAAGTACTCAAACCAAGGCCCCAGCAAGAGGAGCTGGCCGGGAAGGAAACAAAACCCCGGCAAGAGGAGCTTGCCGGGAAGGCCAACCAAGGCATACCAAGAAAACTTGCCGCGACGCGCCACGTGTCCCGGCAAGGCCCGGTGAGCGACAAGCTCCCGAACACGACAAGACGACGACCGCGGCAAGGAGCTTGCCACGGGAAACCCCCACTTTGTGCTCGCGCTCCAGCACACCCGCCGACGTGTCGCTCTAGGACCCTCCCAAGCACACATGGCGGGAGGCCGTGCAGCTAGGGGTGCGCGGTGGCAAGAAGGCGCTGACAAGATAACCATCGTGGCAAACGGTGGCGTCCCTAGCGGTCCCTTTCGGTACTGTTTAGGCGACACAGACGGGCAATTAATGCCCTTGTCCCCTGCCGCCAGGGTTAGGTATGATACACTGTAACAGGTAGCTGTGCCTACCACAACACCTTTCCATTTTTGCCCTTTACCTCCGTTGCCACCTGTCGGTAACCCCTTGAGCATATAAAAGGAGGCCCGTGTGCAATGGGAGGAGGGGGGCGAGGGGGCCAGTTTGAACACCCACGCTCGGTCTTGCTAGCCGCTGGTGTGTACTGTAGCACTCCGCGCTCCCGAGCTAGAAATCAATACAAAACCACAAAGCAGGAGTAGGGTTTTACGCATCCGTGCGGCCCGAACCTGGGTAAACCGCTCGCGTGCTTCGCCTCGATCTGCTCTTTGCACGACCTCCGCCCCCGCCGAACCGAAAGGGACCTGGTCCGCCGGTCCCATAGGTGCCCGTGGATCAGTACCCCGGCATCTTTGGCGCGCCAGGTACGGGGCGTCGAAGTTGTGTGAACCAGATCCGGCGTCCTCGCGAGCTAGATCTTCATCATCTTCATCAACATGCCGCCGAAGAAGAAAGTTTCGGAGGCAGCTGCTCCGTCCGCGCCGAGCCAGCCACCGCCGGAGCAAACGGTTGGTGGGGCAGTCGCCGGCGGAAGGACACGCGTCGGCGAGGGAACTCACGGTGCTGCTAGGTCCCAGGACAAGGCTGCGCTGCCCATTGGCGGCGTAGCCGGCTCCCACAATGACCGGGCGCACTCCAAGACCTCGGCGTCCGTGCATGCACCGTGCCCATCTCAGGAGGCGCGGGACTGGCAGCGTCATGGTACTCACGGTACCATGCGTTCGCTAGATTAAGATTGAGCTGGTGGATCTCGGAGTGCTCAGGACCACCATGCACGTCAACCTGCTGGCGCGAGCGAGACACGGTCGCCTAGACGAGATACTGCTCCTTCTATCGTAGTTAGAAGTCCGAGCATATCCCGCTCCTCGCATCGTTCGCCGCCACCTGCCACCGCAGCAGAAGCTTTGGCGCGAGCTCAGCTGCTCCTAGACTACCCTCCAGCGGCGGACAAGATCGACGACTGGAGGGCCACTATCCAGAGTCTCATCGGCTTCGCCAACGGCGACACTCCACGGCAGCCGAGCACGTCTCAGCCGCGGCAAGCCAGCCAGGCACGAGCCAGAGACGACAAGACTGGTGGGGGTGCAACTACTGTGCACTCTCCACCCCGAAGGCCAAGATCGCCGACTCGCCGGGTCCACCTCGATAGCGACTCCACCGCGTCGTCAGATCCGCGAGCTCGTCGCGATCAGCACCAAGTTCTTCAAGAACGACAACAAGAAGACGCTCGTACTCGCATCGAGCGCCGGAGAGAAGAGCGGCGTCAATCGGACCAGCGCGCTGGGCCCTCTGTATACATGCATGCGCCAGGGGAACCAGGCGACTTGCCGTACGCGGTAGGTTGCCCTGCGTTCACTCGTGAGCTGCGGCAAGTCCAGTGGCCCAGTACGAAGAATTTCAAACCAGATGTGCCAGAGAAGTACGACGGCAAGTCGCATCCGTCGGAGTTCCTCAGCATCTACACCATCGCGGTGCAGGCTGCTGGGGGGCGGGACGATAAGATCCTTGTCAACTACTTCCCGTTGGTGCTCAAGCCCAACGTCAGGTCCTGGCTCATGCACTTGCCAGACAACTCCATATCCTCCTGGGCTGATCTATGCCATCAGTTTGTCGGCGCCTTCACAGGTGGCCACAAACCTCATGGCCAAGAGAGTGATCTTCATCTGCTCGTCCAAAAGGAAGGAGAGCCCCTGCGAAAGTATATCCAGAGGTTCAGCCGTGTACAGCACAACATCCCAAATATCCACCCTGCCGCGGTAATCAGCGCGTTCCATCAGAACGTGCGTAACCGCAGGATGCGGGAGGAGATGGCGATGTGCAAGATTCGAGACGTCAGCGAGCTATATGCCCTGGCCGACAAGTGTGCACGCGCTGAGGAAGGGAGGAAATTCCCCAGAGAAAGCACTGGAGCAGGGGGGTCTGACAGCGAGGATGCCGCCCCGGCAAAGAAAAACCAGCGGCGCAACAACAGGAAGAAGCAGAACAAAGAGGTGCTGGTCGTTGAGCAGTCCGGCAGCGACGGCGGCGCCAAGCGAGCCAAGGTCAGTAGCTCCGGCAAGGAGGTTGCCGCATGCACCAACTGCCAGGCTGCGGCGGCCGCTGACAAGCAGGACGGCTCCGACAACCAATACTGCAAGATTCACCGCACCAAGGGCCATGACCTCCAGAGCTGCAAGAAAGTCGAGCAGCTTGTCCAGCAGCAAAAAGCTGAGTACGAGCGGCGCGACAAGGAGAGGGCCCAAGGGGGTGCTGGAGAATCCGGCAAGAAGCGCGCCGGACGGGGAGGACGCCGCGGCAAGGCCAAGCAGCGGCAAGGAGACAGGCCTCCCCGCGGCCGCGACAACGATGAAGATGACGACGACGAAGACATGGATGATGTTGAGACCAGTGAACAGGAGTTTCAGAAAGCCACAGAGGTCTTGTGCGTTGACGGCGGTGCTTCTCTACACACTTCACACCGCCAACTCAAGCAGTGGGCGCGAGAAGTCAATGCAGCGGAACCACCTGTTGAATCGCGCAAGCTTCTGAAATGGTCCAGCACGCCTATCATCTTTGACATTGAGGACCACCCTGATCGCAGAACTGCGGTCGGGTGCTTGCCGATGTTGGTTTCACCAACTATCCGCAACCTCAAGGTCACAAAGATGTTAGTTGATGGCGGGGCCGGCTTGAACCTGATCTCCTCCACTGTACTCCAAAAACTCCAAATCCCTGACAGCGAGCTCGAAGAGACCGGCACATTCCAAGGAATCAATCCGGGAAGGAGCAAGCCGAAGGGGAAGGTCACGCTGCCAGTAACATTTGGCAGCGAGCTGAACTTCAGGACTGAGAAGGTCACATTCGACGTTGCCGATATTCCATTGCCTTACAATGGGATACTTGGACGTCCAGCACTCGCCAAGTTCATGGCAGCCTCTCACTACGCATATAACATGCTAAAGATGCTAGGCCCGATAAGCGTCATTTCTGTCCCTGGCGACAAGAAGGATGCTCTTATCTATGCCGACAAGATCTACCGGGAAGCAGCAGCCACGGCAGATCGCAATCCACTTGCCGCTGAAGCTCCCGAGGGGAAGAAGACCAAGTCCGGCAAGAGTTCTGATGCCCACTCCGGCAAGCGCACCTCTTCGGAGTGCTGCGCCGCCGTCGAGGACGCACCATCGAGCTCCACCGGCAAGTGTAAGAAGACGATGGCAGCTCCGCCAGAGATGAAAAAGGTGTCCGCCAAGGAGGACGGCACTGGTGGTACCTTCACCATCAGTGCCACTCTCGATCCTAAATAGGAAAGCGCGCTCGTTGCTTTCCTGCGGGCGAATGTCGACGTGTTTGCGTGGCAACCGTCTGACATCCCCGGTGTTCCCAGGAAAGTGATTGAGCACCACCTTGCCGTTTGTCCTCATGCGCGGCCCGTCAAGCAGAAAGTCAGGAAGCAGGCAGTGGAGCGCCAAGAATTCATTGCAGAAGAGATCAAGAAACTGGAAGCAGCAGGCCTTGTCAGAGGAGTGCTCCATCCCATGTGGTTGGCCAATCCTGTAGTCGTGCACAAGGCAAACGGGAAATGGAGACTTTGTATCGATTTCACCGGTGTTAACAAAGCTTGTCCCAAAGACCCATTTCCTTTGCCGCTCATTGACCAGATTGTCGACTCCACCGCCGGATGTGATTTGCTTTCATTCCTTGACGCATACTCAGGATATCATCAGATCTTCATGGCAGAAGAGGATGAGGAGAAGACCGCATTCATTACTCCATGTGGCACGTACTGTTTCGTACGGATGCCTTTCGGATTAAAAAATGCTGGTTCGACATTTGCAAGAGTAGTCCATGTTGCTCTTGAGCCACAAATACACAGAAATGTGGAAGCCTACATGGATGATATAGTGGTCAAGAGCAAGGACAGAGCAACCCTGATTCAAGATTTAGATGAGACCTTTGCAAATCTGTGCAAGATCAGCCTCAAGCTCAACCCAGAGAAGTGTGTGTTTGGAGTTCCCTCCGGCAAGCTTCTCGGGTTCTTCGTGTCTCAGCGGGGAATTGAAGCCAATCCCGACAAGATCAAGGCCATTGAGCAGATTGAAGCACCAAAGCGCGTCGAGGATGTACAGAAACTTGCCGGTTGCGTGGCTGCTCTCAGCAGGTTTATCTCTCGGTCTGCTGAGCGCGCCCTGCCGTTTTTCAAATTATTGAAAAAGGCAGGTCCAATGAAATGGACTCCGGAAGCGGAGGCTGCGCTACAAGACCTGAAGAGATACCTGTCCTCCCCTCCAATACTTGTCGCACCTAAGCCACAAGAGAAGTTGCTGCTGTACATAGCGGCAACCAATCAAGTGGTTAGTGCCGCGTTAGTAGCAGAGAGGGAGGCAGATGATGAGCCAGCAACCGCGGCAAGCACATCCAGCGACAAGCAGGGAGCTTCCCCGACAAGCTCTGGTCCCGACAAAGATGGATCTGCGCAGATACACGACGAGGTACACAAGAAGATGTTGCAGCGCCCAGTTTACTTTGTCAGTTCCCTTCTGCAGGGGGCTAGGTCAAGGTACTCTGGTGTGCAGAAATTGCTTTTCGGCCTTCTCATGGCCTCGAGAAAGCTGCGCCATTACTTCCAAGCACATGAGATCACAGTTGTCACTCGCTTTCCGCTGAAGAGGATACTGCAGAATCCAGAAGCGACAGGCAGGATTGTTGAGTGGGCACTGGAACTGTCAAGCTTTAGCCTCAAGTTTGAAAGCACTTCAACTATCTAGAGCAGAGCATTGGCAGAATTCATAGTAGAATGGACGCCAACACCAGATGAAGAAATTCCAGAAACGAGCATCCCCGACAAGGAAGCAAGCAAAGAGTGGCTGATGTACTTTGATGGTGCCTTTTCGCTGCAAGGCGCCGGCGCTGGCGTGCTGCTTGTCGCACCCACTGGTGAGCACCTCAAGTACATAGTCCAGATGCACTTCCCCAAGGAGCAAGCAACAAACAATACTGCAGAATATGAGGGCTTGCTTGCCGGTCTCCGGATCGCGGCAGACCTTGGGATCAAGAAACTCATTGTCAGGGGTGACTCACAGCTTGTCGTCCGCCAAGTAAACAAGAGTTATCAGAGTCCGTTGATGGAAGCTTACGTCAACGAAGTGAGAAAGCTAGAAGAACACTTTGACTGCCTACAAATGGAGCATGTTCCAAGAGCTCAGAACGCCATTGCAGATGGCCTGTCAAAGTGTGCCGCACTGAAGTTACCTGTGGAACCAGGGATCTTTGTGCTCAAGCTGACTCAGCCGTCCGTAACGCCATCAACTGGACAGAGCAAGAAGAGGAAGTTGGTTTCTGGTGACTATTTGCCGGCAGAGCTCCCCGAAGCCGCCGCCAAGAAGGTCCCCAAGATCAACGCCAAGAGTGCTGAGGAGCAGTCTACTCCGGCAGACCCTAGGGTTTGTTCCGTTGAAGCAAGAGCTCCCAACAAGTTTTGCTCCGGCAAGCTTGTCGGGGAACGTCACGCTCCGGCAAAGCCACAGGTTCTTGCCGTAGAAGCGGATATTCCCGCAGCAGTCTCCAAGATCAACACCGAGAGCGCTGAGGAGCAAGATGCTCCGGCAAGCCCTAGGGTTTGTTCCGTTGAAGCAGAAGCTCCCGACAAGTTCTGCTCCGGCAAGCTTGTCGGGGAACGTCAGGCTCCGGCAGAGCCGCAGGTTCTTGCCGTGGAAGCGGATGTTCCCACAGCAGCAGATTTGCCTTTAGTCCTTGTTGTCGAGCCACAAGCTCCAACATGGGCGCAGCAGATTGTCCATTTCCTTCAGACAGGAGAACCTCCCGAAGAGCAAGAAGAAGCGGAAAGAGTAGCCCGACAGTCAAGTATGTACCAGTTTGTCGACAAGACGCTATATAGAAGAAGACTCAACGGTGTGAAATTGAAGTGTATTCACCGGGAAGACGGACAAAAGCTGTTGGCAGAGATACACGGAAGCATATGTGGTCACCACATTGGCGCAAGAGCACTTGTCGGCAAAGCATTCCGGCAAGGTTTCTTCTGGCCAAGAGCCCTCCAGGATGCAACTGCACAAGTAACCAAGTGTGAAGCGTGCCAGTTCCATTCCAAGCAGATACACCAGCCAGCTCAAGCTCTCCTGACGATCCCTTTATCCTGGCCATTCTCGGTCTGGGGGCTCGACATCCTCGGCCCCTTTCCCCGAGCTGTTGGGGGCTTTGAGTACTTGTACGTTGCAATCAACAAGTTCACAAAGTGGCCGGAAGTGGAACCAGTGAGGAGGGTGACAGCACAGTCAGCAGTCAAGTTCTTCAGGTCGATTGTTTCCCACTTCGGGATCCCTAATAGGATAATCACCGACAACGGCACGCAATTTACGAGCCGCATCTTCACGCAGTACGTCCAAGATCTTGGCGCCAAGGTCTGCTTCGCTTCTGTTGCTCACCCAAGAAGCAACGGTCAAGCGGAGAGGGCAAATGCTGAAGTGCTGCGCGGGCTCAAGACCAGAACTTTCGACAGGCTACACAAGTGCGGAAGAAACTGGATCGAGGAGCTGCTGGTGGTTCTTTGGTCGATCAGAACGATGCCAAATCGAGCCACTGGACAGACACCTTTTGCTCTAGTCTATGGAGCAGAGGCAGTTATCCCCACGGAACTCGTATATGGGTCACCTCGAGTGCTCGCTTATGATGAGCTCGAGCAAGAGCGGCTGCGACAAGATGACGCGCTGCTCCTTGAGGAAGACCGTCTTCAGGCTGCTGTGCGAGCTGCCCGCTACCAGCAAGCTTTGCGCCGCTACCATAGCCGCAAAGTTAACGCCAGAAGTCTCGAGGAAGGCGACCTTGTTCTTCGGCGCGTTCAGTCCGCCAAGAATTCCAACAAGTTGACGCTGAAGTGGGAAGGCCCTTACCGGGTGAAGCGAGTCACAAGGCCTGGCGCTGTCCGCCTTGAGACCGAAGATGGCGTACCAGTGAGCAACTCCTGGAACATCGAGCATCTTCGTAAGTTTTACCCGTAAGGCGCGGTTGTCGGACCCTGTCCGGCGACCACCCTTTTGTACAAGTCTTGCCGCTGTTGCATGTAATCCTTTGTACAAAGCCAGGCGCAGACCCTGAGCACAAGTAACTCAAGCGCTGGCACCCCGGGGTTATAGCATGCATGCTAGGTCGAGTCTCGTCCTTGGTTAGGGTTGATAGTGCCTAACAGCGGCTAACCCCTAGCTTAGAGGTCGAGTGTCCGTCCCTTTGCTTTTCTTTCGTTCGCAGGGATCGCATATCCTGGCCAGACCGCTTGAGGACGAAAAGGAGAAGAAGGGCGCGCCGGCACCTGGGCCCCGGCAAGCCAGTGTTGCTGGGGGCTGCGAGTACCAAGATTCATCCATGGCAAGCCAGAGTTGCCGGGGGCTGCGATATCAGATAAGTCTTTTGTCCCTCATCATGCATCCTCTTATGGACTGGGGAATGCGAAACCGCGTTTCTTCCCGAAAACTGCCGTGCTCCCTCAACTCTAGGCCCTGGGGCTCGTTCCCGGGGCCAAGTTTGGTCATAGTCGCGGCAGCAAAGGGATGAAACGAGGAGGCCGCACCCACCTCGTTCCCGCCTCCGTCAAAGGCGTGAGAAAGGTCAAGCGACGTGGGAAGGCGGCAGGGCCTGTTGCCGGGAGATGAAATGTCTATCCGAGGGATACCAAGGATTTGCTCCTTGGCGTGGATTCAACCCGCGAGACAAATAACCCGGCAAGCATCCCCTTTTCATTAAAAAACATCCCACTCAGGTACAGTCCATAGAGGATGAAAAACATGAAAGAGAGGATTACAAGTTTTAGATGCAGCTAAGGCCCGAAGGCTTACAAATTAAAAAGATAAGATGCCCGTAATCCCTTTCCTGTCCCTCTCTTCAGGAGGTAGGTCAAGGAGGCGAAAATGGCAAAAGGGGCGCCAGAAGACACCAAGAGAACATCCCGGGGGCCGTCCGAAGGCTGGACGGTGATGGCGGCGCCGGAAGCGGGGCTCGAAGACGGGGCGGCAGGGCGTCAGCACGCTGTCGAGGGCACCACGCCCTCGTACTCCGACTTGACGGCCTTGTCGCCAGCCCTCTTCCCCTTCCGCAGCCTCCCTACGCCAGCCGCCCAAGGAGACGACCCTGGGGAGTTCAAGAAGCCGGCGACACGGATGATGGGGTCACCGGTGCCGCACAAAGCGGCGCCTGACACCTAGTCGGACCCGCCATCCCGCCGCCCGCTACCCTCATCGTCACTGTCGCTCTCCTCCTCGTCACTCTCGCTCGAGGGGGAGCCTTCACTATCGGAGGAGCTGTCCACGCAGCACTTCGCCCGAGTGCCGAAGCACCCGAAGGCCTTGACGGAGAGGAGATCGCCCTCCATCAATTTAAAATGGAGGGTAAACCCCTCCATCAGGCTGTGGATACGGGCGAACGTCTTCCACCCTCGATCAAGATACATCACATTAGGGGCTGGGAATACAACGCGGACTCGCATGCCACTGATCCCACAGCCCCTCATGTGCAGTCTCAGTGTCTCGGGCGGGTCCAACTCCATCGCGCTCGCAAACAGAGCTGGAAGCCGGAGGCGACGACGAGGCGCCCGGCGCAGCCTGACGAAGAACTCGCAAGGGTCGTCCCCTATATGGACCGCCGTAGGGAGAGGAACCGCCGGCGGGGGCGAAGCTGGCGCGCCGCCCCGTCCGCCTCTTCCCCGAGCGCCTCGACCTCGTCCTCGACCTCGTCCATGACCTCGCCCCCTCCCTCTTCCCCTTATGGCTGGCTCTGCCACCACGGGCGCGAGAGAGGGAGGGGTGCACTGTCTGGCGGCGACCCTCGCCGCCACCAATGAAGGGCCAGGGTTCCCTTTCTCCATGGCGAATGAGAGAAAGGGGAGCAGAAGCTGAAGAAAGGAGGAGATAAGAGAGTGCGGGCTTCTGTGCTCCCCTCCCGCTCTTTATAAAGGAGCGAGGTGGGGGCTCGGCCGCCCCGCTCAGCGAATCAAGGCACGGGAAGAGCAGGGGGTCGGGGCCGACCCGCTGCCTCTGCTCGTAACGGCCCAGTTTCCCGCTTCCACCGTCCGCGACCCCAAGCGCATGGGAGCCGCGTGGCGGGGATGCAGAACCGAGGCGACGGATGAGGCGGCCTCGCCCCACCCCGTGATCGCGGGGAGTGGACGCCTCGAAAACCGCGCACCGGCCCCGTCCAGTAAATGCACCATGCCCCCACGCCTACCTCTGTTTAGGGAGGAGGGCGTGAACCATCCCCTTCATCATGGCCTGACGCATGCTCGCGGGGCTTAGCCCCGCGCACGCCGCCCACGTCACCCACGACGCCGCGTTTGACGCGTGCCGTTCTGGGCGTGCGCGGTGGAAGCGGAGAGATATGCGGCGTGACCTAGGCCGCGCATGCCCGTGCACTATTTTGGGCCTGGCCCAACATCGCCAAGATCCTCCGTGGTTCCTTTGAAGACCATTCAAGAACAAAGTACTCAAACCAAGGCCCCGGCAAGAGGAGGTGGCCGGGAAGGAAACAAAACCCCGGCAAGAGGAGCTTGCCGGGAAGGCCAACCAAGGCATACCAAGAAAACTTGCCGCGACGCGCCACGCGTCCCGGCAAGGCCCGGTGAGCGACAAGCTCCCGAACACGACAAGACGACGACCGCGGCAAGGAGCTTGCCGCGGGAAACCCCCACTTCGTGCCCGCGCTCCAGCACACCCGCCGACGTGTCGCTCTAGGACCATCCCAAGCACACGTGGCGGGAGGCCGTGCAGCTAGGGGTGCACGGTGGCAAGCAGGCGCTGACAAGATAACCATCGTGGCAAACGGTGGCGTCCCTAGCGGTCCCTTTCGGTACTGTTTAGGCGACACAGGCGGGCAATTAATGCCCTTGTCCCCTGCCGCCAGGGTTAGGTATGATACACTGTAACAGGTAGCTGTGCCTACCACAGCACCTTTCCATTTTTGCCCTTTACCTCCGTTGCCACCTGTCGGTAACCCCTTGAGCATATAAAAGGAGGCACGTGTGCAATGGGAGGAGGGGGGTGAGGGGGCCAGTTCGAACACCCACGCTCGGTCTTGCTAGCCGCTGGTGTGTACTGTAGCACTCCGCGCTCCCGAGCTAGAAATCAATACAAAACCACAAAGCAGGAGTAGGGTTTTACGCATCCGTGCGGCCCGAACCTGGGTAAACCGCTCGCATGCTTCGCCTCGATCTGCTCTTTGCACGACCTCCGCCCCCGCCGAACCGAAAGGGACCCGGTCCGCTGGTCCCATAGGTGCCCGTGGATCAGTACCCCGGCACAGAAGTATTCCGAACCTACAGATTACTACAGACTGTTCTGTTTTTGACAAATTTTGTTTCCGTGCGTTGTTTGCTTATTTTGATGAATCTATGGCCAGTATCGGGGGGTATGAACCATATAGAAGTTGGAATATAGTAGGTTTTACACCAATATAAATAAAGAATGAGTTCATTACAGTACCTTGAAGTGGTGGTTTGTTTTCTTATACTAACGGAGCTCATGAGATTTTCGGTTGAGTTTTGTGTTGTGAAGTTTTCAAGTTTTGGGTAAAGATTTGATGGATTTTGGAATAAGGAGTGGCAAGAGCCTAAGGTTGGGGATGCCCAAGGAACCCCAATGTAAAATTCAAGGACAACCAAATGCCTAAGCTTGGGGATGCCCCGGAAGGCATCCCCTCTTTCGTCTTCGTCCATGGGTAACTTTACTTGAGGGTATATTTTTATTCACCACATGATATGTGTTTTGCTTGGAGCATCTTGTATGATTTGAGTCTTTGATTTTTAATTTACCATAATAATCCTTGCTGTACACACCTTTTGGAGAGACACACATGCATCAGAATTTACTAGAATACTCTATGTGCTTCACTTATATCTTTTGAGCTAGATTATTTTGCTCTAGTGCTTCACTCATATCTTCAAGAGCACGGTGGTGGTTTTATTTTATAGAAATTATTGATCTATCATGCTTCACTTATATTATTTTGAGAGTATTTTAGAACAGCATGGTAATTTGCTTTGGTTATAAAATTAGTCCTAATATGATAGGCATCCAAGCTGGGTATAATAAAAACTATCATAAAAAGTGCATTGAATACTATGAGAAGTTTGATACTTGATGATTTTTTTGAGATATGAAGATGTTGATATTAGAGTCATGCTAGTTGAGTAGTTGTGAATTTGAGAAATAATTGTTCTAAAGTTTGTGATTCTCGTAGCATGCACGTATGGTGAACCGTTATGTGATGAAGTCGGAGCATGCTTTATTTATTGATTGTCTTCCTTATGAGTGGCGGTCGGGGACGAGCAATGGTCTTTTCCTACCAAGCTATCCCCCTAGGAGCATGTGCGTAGTACTTTGTTTCGACAACTAATAGATTTTTGCAATAAGTATGTCAGTTCTTTATAACTAATGTTGAGTCCATGGATTATACGCACTCTCACCCTTCCACCATTGCTAGCCTCTCTAGTACCACGCAACTTTCGCTGGTACCATACACCCACCATATACCTTCCTCAAAACAGCCACCATACCTACCTATTATGGCATTTCCATAGCCATTCCAAGATATATTGCTATGCAACTTACCACCGTTCCGTTTGTTATGACACGCTTCATCATTGTCATATTGCTTTGCAAGATCATGTAGTTGACATCGTATTTGTGGCAAAGCCACCTTTATAATTCTTTCATACATGTCACTCTTGATTCATTGCACATCCTGGTACACCGCCGGAGGAATTCATATAGAGTAATATTTTGTTCTAAGTATCGAGTTGTAATTTTTGAGTTGTAAGTAAATAAAAGTGTGATGATCATCATTATTAGAGTATTGTCCCAAGTGAGGAAAGGATGATGGAGACTATGATTCCCCCATAAGTCGGGATGAGACTCCGGACAAAAAAAATATAAAAAAAGAAAAAAAGAAAAAGAAAAAAGAGAAAAATGAGAGAAAAAGAGAGAAGGGACAATGTTACTATCCTTTTACCATACTTGTGCTTCAAAGTAGCACCATGATCTTCATGATAAAGAGTCTCCTATGTTGTCACTTTCATATACTAGTGGGAATTTTACATTATAGAACTTGGCATGTATATTCCAATGATGGGCTTCCTCAAAATGCCCTAGGTCTTCGTGAGCAAGCGAGTTGGATGCATACCCACTTAGTTTCTGTGGCACCCCGGCTCAGAGCAAACGGTTTACCATGCATTGCCAGCCCAGAGATCATCACAACTACGCGGCAGCGGAACAATGTCGTAGTGGAACTCCATAGCATAGGGACACCGATGTGGACACGACCTAGACTCCAACAGCACTCCTTTCCAACGGGACTTTCCTGAAATCTGGCATGACACGTCAGGTCAATACATTGAATGTACTTGCAAGCTCACAACAAGCATACACATAATGACAAACAACATCATGATAGTTAACCAATTATTTAATAAGGCAACAATATATCCGGCCTGCTGTGATCATGCTCTTGTGATAAAAGCCCCTCGGACTTGCTTACCAACGGTGATCGCTCTTGCATCACAAACGGACCACCCATCGGGGTTTTAAAATCAAGTTACCTCGTAACCAAACGGAGATATTTCTAGCGATCATAACCACGACCAGCACTTGGTCTCAAACAGTGATCTTTCCGACTATCACAACCACGACCAACACTTGGTCTTCAACATCAAGATGGTCTACCCACCATCATCAACAGTGCAAAGTTCATAACTTTAGTGTGCAAAATTTATTAAATGTTGACCCATGGTGTGACCTACTTTCGAGCGTGTCCATAACTGTGGACTCAGCTATCAATAGATTTAGTACACGTTACAGTGGTAGCACACTGTACCCACACCACAGAACCCATGGCCTCACACTCCCATTCAGGTGGACCAACGGCATTCCGACGAAACCCCTCCATTCCCATGACACACTCTCGGCCACTTTGACTGACTCCCTACTAGGCTAGTCCTGGGTGGCCCCGTGTCTACCAAAGACACCAACGGCCACTGTCGTGGCCAAACATAAATGGTCCCAAACAGGGACAAGGTACCATAACATCAACAACGGGCACACAAGGTTATGCCTTCTTACCGGGCCAGGGTAGTGCATGCCCATAACATTCCCTCGTTGGAGGCACCGACCAGAGGCATGACAACGGACCGGATAAAGGCCTTACCATAAAGGCAAATGTGGTTGCACTGGGGAAAACTCGATTCAGTGGCACCATGACCCGGTCAACGATATATTCAAGTTGAGTTATCACCAGGTTCAACTTAAAGTGAAATTAACCGATGTCATAATATGCCATGAAATGCAGCACTAATATATGCATCATATATCATCCGAAGTAACTGGGTCAACTTTATGCACACTAAGCATCAGCATCACAACTCATAGCACTTCTCTGATTCTAATTAATCATCACTTTAAACAGAATATTTACTTAGCAAATTTATCATTTTTCTCCTCCAAGAAAATAACTCAAAATAATTACTTATATCCATAACCATATTACTTCTTCATACAACTATTTCTTCTAGTTATTTAACCAACTTAGTTAGCTTCAGAATTTCTGTAAACTAACCATACTAACTAAAACAAGCAACCAACAGAATATAAATAATATAATGGTTATTTAAATGCATGGATTAAATCATTCATTCAAGTTGAAACAAAAATCATAAATATTGTATTGGCACCATGAAAATGTTGCTGTGGCTTGCCTTAGTACAGATGAGGTTCACAAACCTCCTGGTGATCCTCAAGACAAGCTTCACTCTCTGAAAATATTTATAAACACAAAAAGAAAACATCAAGAACCCTTCTAAAATTCATCAGAAAATCTAGACAGCAGAGAAAAATCTAATTTTGGGTGAGCTGCTAGATTTCTTCACAAAGAACACAATGCAAAAAGAATCAATTAATTTGGACTTATGGTTAAAAAATTTGTGGCTGTTTCAAGCTCTATGGACAAAATTAAATTTGAATTTAAACAGAACTAGGGTGATGTCAAAGGCGTAAACCTCGCGGGCGCGTCCACTCGTACCGCTTCGCGCGCGTACAGAGTGGCTGACTAGCGGGCCCTGCTAGTCAGGTGAGGGGAAGGGGAGAGTGACGGTGTCCTGGACTAGGGGGTACTCACCACGTCGTCTCCCGATCTATTAGATTGGGCCGAGGCCCCCCATGGCCGTATACTCATTGGCCAGTTCGGACAGCTGCCGCATACAAGGAAGATTCCACAAAGACTTGGCGATCAAGACAAGGACTTCTCCCCACCGGCGTATTCGGCTAGGACTCTTGTTAACCTAGGCCTCTGGTGCATTATATAAACCAGGGCCAGGCTAGTCGATACAATATACAGAACAACAATCATACCATAGGCTAGCTTCTAGGGTCTAGCCTCTCCGATCTCGTGGTAGATCTACTCTTGTACTACCCATATCATCAATATTAATCAAGCAGGACGTAGGGTTTTATCTCCATCGAGAGGGCCCGAACCTGGGTAAAACTTCGTGTCCCTTGCCTCCTGTTACCATCCGGCCTAGACGCACAGTTCGGGACCCCCTACCCGAGATCCGCCGGTTTTGACATCGACATTGGTGCTTTCATTGAGAGTTCCGATGTGTGATCGACAAAAGGATCGATGGCTCGCCTACAGATCAACTATGACTTCGGCGTCTTCGTCACCAGTTCGACTGGTCACCTTGGTTCGACCAAGAATTGCACCCCGTGTTTGGATCACCATGTTCGGACGAGGGCCTTCATCAAACATCAACTCCGATCTCTATCAAGATCACGGAGGAATCATCTATGGAGCTCGGGGGCTCAACGTTAACATTGCCCTCAAGCGACTGCGCTGTTTTTTTGGACAGCGAACTCGTATCTGCCGCCACCACCTCCTCGAGTATTGCTTTGACGATCACTTTGGTGGAATTGTGCGAAATTGAGTCTATAACAACCCTGGAAAATTTCGTCGAGTTCCGATGGAGAAATCTCTGGCAATCCACGATATACCGGAGCCCTATCAAATCTGGATGGGAATTTGGATGACTTTAGGGCGTGGTGCCCAGCTTCTATCTCGGATGTCATTTGGAAGATCCAACCGTTTATCGGCTGCGGAATTCCTATATCTACCACCTCTCAAAATTTTAGCTCAATCCGACCGTCTAAACTCCGGGAACCTTCCGATTAGTGCATCACTTTTCGGATCTGTTTTCTGCGTGAAAACGAATCCGACCCGAGTTCATCTGTTTTATGAATGGGATTTCGGACATCCCTTTTGAAGGAAGTTTTGTATGGGGTATTGTGTTTTGTTCCCGAACACATCCCACTAACTTTAAGATCTTTTGAACATGATCTTCAACATCATGTTGGTGTCAAACCAGTCCGGCAATATTATTCCACAGCTGCCGACCTGCGCTAGACACGTCGTCACTTTAGCCAAGCTCAACTTCTTCGGATCATCATCTCGACAAGCCGAACAAGAGTCCGGCATCGCGAAGGATAAATCATCATCAACATCACTGCCCCACGGATTACACGGAGGGGGCATACCGACATCGCCGCACGGTCGCTTCATCAAGCCGGCATCGACCACGTCACGACCTGCATCGACAGGACCGCACTATTGCTTCTTCAAGCTGGTGTCCATCACGCCGACCTATTTCGACTCATCGGCTGACGTCGAGGCTTTGAAATCTCGGCTGGACCGGGGGCTTCGCCATCTCTTCATCAACCTACTTCGGACATTTCGGCGTCACTAGCCGACTAGCTCCGTCACGTTAGCTGGGCCGAGGGCCTTGCCTTGGCGAGTCAACCTTTACCAGCATTGTCATGCCGTCGTTTTATCGCCCATCAGGCAATGGGTGTACGGAGCGAGTCCCAATTTTGGGAATCACCTTCCTTCGGATTGCTACAACAAATGAACAAGGTGCTATTAATCCCAGTATTTTTTGCTTGTTTGGGTTCATTTTCCCAAGGAATTATTACTCTGGTTTGTCCATGATATGTACACAGGTCTATCAAATGGTGACCGCATTAACGACGGTCGTGTGGTGGTTCGATCAGTTTCCGTACATAGTCCAGCAAACGCTGCATCCGGAGCTCGGACCGACCTGTGAATTCAGGCTTTGCCACGCCTTTACTACATCACGCTGATGCCCTGCATCGACATTGACTTCGGCGCCAGGCCATATTTCTTCTATTCCTCACTTTGCATAAATTATTTATTATGCAACATTTTTTAATTATCATTATTACTATTATCTCCGGTTTGCACTATTTTTTGTGCACAGGAAAATGATCCGGGGACTTCGGCGTCACTCTGCCGGTCTGCATTGACCGTGCTATGTCACCACTTCGGCGTGTCGAGCTCTCCGCTCCGCCACCTCGGGACCAGCTTGGGGGATGGAACCTTGCCCTGCATCAAGCTCGGACCGCGTCATCAATACCGAACACATTAACCAGCTAAGTCGCTTTCATGCTCAAAGCTTTAATTTCTAACTTGTGTTCGGTTCGACCAAGCATTATACTTTTTTGGAAAAAAGTTACTTGTAAAAAATTTCCTTGTCCAAACTTTGTTTGTGACTCCTAAATTCAAATACCCAATTCATTTGGGGGCTTCCTTCATGAAGCTTTTCCACTTGCATATGATTATACTTGTACGGCTTCGTTCCTTGTTCATGTATTACGCCACAATATGCACCATATTGACTTAAGCGATTTGCAAGCTGGGTTGCCTCGCTCCTGTGTTTACCCCTACGTTCCCGATTGTTCGGCTAGGGAGTAAAGGGAGCACCTCTTCGATTGTCATGATCGGGTCGCCCGAGCCGGACCTCAGACTGGGTGAGCCGAAAGCTAGCGCTCTTATAGTTTTCAATGATGGTCGGCACACAACGGAACTCATGAGTACAAAAAATCTATTGCACAAGTCTCTTAATAATAATGAGCACCGAAGAAAGGTATTGGTGGGGGTACTATTTTCTTCAAAGATGCTTCTTACACTTCACGGTAATATAGCATAAGCTCCCTGAGCGCGCTTTGTCTGTTACAGCCTTATGGCTTGATTTCCTGGTTATTGCAAACACCGTCGATATTCTCGACCGATGGAGTACATAAAACTTTTCGGTGCTTGACCGAAGAGGGAGAAGCTGACGGTCGGTTAAGACACGTTTAAAGTTCGATTGAACATAGATATGATATAAGTACTTCGGTACATGCAATCATTTTTCTACCCAAGTCACTTGGGGGCTCTTAAGTTTATTTGAGCCGTTTTATAATAAGTGTTCTTCTTCTTAGTCGTTGCAAAGTTTTTTTATTATTATTATTTATCACTCCTTTTTCGGCACGAGTGTGCAGTCACTAGGCGGGGAGCCTAGTTTCTCTTCCAAAGCTGCTAGAGTTTAGTTTGCTAAACTGGCCTGATGAGAAGTACTCCGCCCTCGGGATAGGAGGTTGAAGCCATAGGCTGAGCCGCTCGAAGTCTTGAGATAGGATGTATCATGTTAAAGCACGACACAAGCACTTCTTTTTTCTAAGACCAACTTTCGGATTGGCACCGAACACTTGATATTGTTCGGACGTCATGTTTTTACTGACGTTTCTTGGTTTTCCAAGCTTTTTGGCACTTTTAAACTATTTGTTCTTTTCCAGCATTAGTCTCGCAGTGCAACGCCGGACACCTTTAGGGATTCGGCAAAAACATTCTCAGATAGTGTTATATATGCATCGGTTTCGAATTGTGTCTTCGGTCAATAGTTGGGTTGCCCGGCTCCTGCACTTGCTTCCTACGTTCCGTTTTGTTCGGCTAGGCGTGCAAAGGGAGAACCACTGCGATTGTGCTTCCAGCTCACATGGTTAAGCACCTCAGTGGAGAAAGCCGAAAACTGACTTTCACAATCAGCGTAAACTGGTCAGCGATCCGATGACTATGTTAAATGATGGGACGTTCATAACATTGGCCGAAGTGTTTACGGCTTGACCCCGACTGTCGCCGAACACTACCGGGGGCTATTAACTGGCCTCCCAAACTAAATCCTCAATATTTTGCTCTTACATTAGAGCAGAGGTTTAATGATCATGCTTAGCATGACAACCCAAAGAAAGGAACCGATAGCGAGACTATTTTCTTTAGAAGACATTTCTTCTGTTAAACAGTAATATAACTCTCTGTGTACCTTTGTTTATAAAACCGTATGGCCAGATTGCCTTGTTTGTTGTAAATCTTTGCCCTCATAAAGGCTTTATAAAGTAGGACAAACACTCCTCAGCTACTGGCCGAGGAGGTGGAAGCCGATGGTCGGTCAACAAAGTTTTGTACAATGCGGATCCGAGCATTAATGACGTAAAGTAATTGGATACATAGAGTCATTACACATAATGTGTGATTTTACTATGGATATTGATCCTTAATTCAGCCACCCGTGCCCGCATTAAGGCTCGGGGGCTACTGGGCTTCGGGCTTATTATTTACAAATATTAAAGGGGCACATTGATCCCCTGATCTGGTGTTACCACCCAACCAGTGTCTCGGGGGCTACTGCATTGCTTGTCCAATGCAGAAAATTTTATGTGCAATATAGTTTCCGAGGAGATTTTGATCCTCAGGTTGGTCGGCCGCACCCAACCTGAGTCTCGAGGACTGAGCACACCGCTTTTAGTGTCCCGAAGTATTCTGCCGAGCTTGGACTTGATCCCCAAGCTGATTTTGCAAAACAACCTAAGTCTCAGCGGCTACTGGGATCAGCGGTCTTACGTCATCCTTCAGGTGCATCTCGGGTTCTAGACTGATACACACCTTGAGGGCTACTGGCTATATATCTCGGCAGAGAATAAATTGCACCAATAAAAATATTCACAAAAATCGGCCACATTCGAGGTGGTGCACCACCTCGGAAGCAGCCCAGCATAAAGCTCGGGCGCTAGTGGCTGCCTCCATAGAGGGCATTTTTGGCATTAAGCTCGGCTAAGCTCCTTCAAACTTCTTTGAACCAAGGTGATTTACGACACCTCGGATATAGTCCGGCGTTGGAGCTCGGATACAGTCCGGCGTTGGAGCTCGGATATACAGTCCGGCGTTGGAGCTCGGATACAGTCCGGCGTTGGAGCTCGGATATATAGTCCGGCGTTGGAGCTCGGATACATAGTCTGGCGTTGGAGCTCGGATACATTCCGGTGTTAGAGCTGGGAAGCGGTCCGGCGTTGGTGCTCGGTTGCAAAAGATACCTCGAATACAGTCCGGCGTTGGAGCTCAGACGCAAGAGGACGCTGCCGCCGGGAACAACTTCAAACCCGAGGTGTGGCATAAAAATAACAAGGCATTGGTAAAGGCCGGAAACTTAAAGGGGCTCCTCGGATACCGGACGTGTAAACTCGTCGAATGCATTTCGGCGATCCTCAAGATCGAAGATAAAGAAGATTTTTTGAACCAGTTTTCAAGACCGACGACCGAAGATGAAGAACAGTTCGGAAGAATCGAGGAGCGTCCCTAACTTGAAGACCGGTTCAGGGGGCTACTGACGGTGTCCTGGACTAGGGGGTACTCACCACGTCGTCTCCCGATCTATTAGATTGGGCCGAGGCCCCTCATGGCCGTATACTCATGGGCCAGTTCGGACAGCTGCCGCATACAAGGAAGATTCCACAAAGACTTGGCGATCAAGACAAGGACTTCTCCCCACCGGCGTATTCGGCTAGGACTCTTGTTAACCTAGGCCTCTGGTGCATTATATAAACCAGGGCCAGGCAAGTCGATACAACATACAGAACAACAATCATACCATAGGCTAGCTTCTAGGGTTTAGCCTCTCCGATCTCATGGTAGATCTACTCTTGTACTACCCATATCATCAATATTAATCAAGCAGGACGTAGGGTTTTACCTCCATCGAGAGGGCCCGAACCTGGGTAAAACTTCGTGTCCCTTGCCTCCTGTTACCATCCGGTCTAGACGCACAGTTTGGGACCCCCTACCTGAGATCCGTCGGTTTTGACACCGACAGAGAGGGAAACAAAGGGCGGCGCGGCTCCGCTGGAGCACACGCCAGCAAGGAGAGCTTCTTGGTCAGAACAAGTGGGAGGGATCGAAAGAGAAGATGGAGACATACCTACCCGTACCCATAGATTAGCTAGGGGTGGTCGGACGGCGTCGGAATCAGTCTCTCTAGCGGAGACAGGAAGCAGAGGTCGTCGGAGATGAAGACGACGGCGACCAGAGGCGGCACCAGGGGCTCCAACCGAGTGGAACGGCACCGCTGAGGCACCATGGGGGCCCTGGAAGGGTTGCCTAGGCCTGGGAGGGGCTGGAGCTGCGGGGACGACCCGAGGGGATCGACGGTGAGCACGAGCTCGGGGACGGCGGCCCGCGGCCTGCCCGGCCGGGCTACGGCTTTCTACAAGATCGTGGAGTGTGTGGGAGTAGTTGATTATGCTCTATGAGGCTGGGGAGGGCTCTATTTATAGACGAGCGTCAAGGGGGGATCGGGCTCCACCGGAGGACATTTGGACGCGGCGCCCGGCGACGAACAACGTCAGTGAGTGAGGGATTATGCGACGCGGCTCACATGGGAACTGTGGGCGAGCGGAGACGAGCACAGAGGCACGAGTGTGACGACGAGCATAGTGTGCAACGCACTATTGTGTTGGCCGAACCGCGCCCGTGCTCGCTGCGGTGAGCTTCGGCATCGGCGAGCGCCAGGAGAGAGTTAATAAGATCGAGATGATGATTGTGGCAAGGTTTGGCCAGTTTAGGCAGGCGGGGAAGCGAGCACGCGATCAACAGAGGCTCGGGCGTGTCGTAGAGCGCGTCGGCCATATGCCAGCACGCCTGGACGAAGGCGGTCACCGCGTGAACTCTGACCTCAGGCTAACCTAAGCCCAAACTTCATGTCTGGCCTGTAGTTCGTCGTAGTTCTAGAGGTTACCACACTTTGGTTTGGAGCTGGGTTTTGGAGGGTAGCAATCATCTACTAAGGTGATGATGCACAAGACAAATCAGCCACAATGGATAAAGTAAAATGGTAGTTGCTGTAGAAACTACTATTTCTGTCCAGAACAGAAAATATTTTCTATAGCAAAAATATTCCAAAAAGTGATGAAATATTTTTGCTCAGGAAGGTGCCCTAGGGTTCAAAGAATATTTGTGAATTTTGTCAGATTTTTGGGGGCAAGAAAAATTGAGGTTGCTTTGGAGCACATTGAGCTAGCTAGGGTTTAAGAGAGGGAAATGAATATTTTTCATTTAAGAAAAATATTCAAAATTTTATTTTGAGGTGAACCAGAGAGAAAGTAATAGTTATGGAAGGATATGAGGCACTTGGGTGAAAGTCAAGGGGTACCCAAGTGTTTAAGTCCATATGAAAAGATTCAAAACTCCAATTTTCAAAACCAAATCAAATGAAAATCAGACGAAAAAAAAGAGGGCAAAAACCAGGCTGTCACAGTTTCTTTTGTTGAGCTTTCATACACTTATAGCTCGAGTGCATCCGTTGCATGGCAATCCCTACTCACTAACATTGATATATATTGATGGGCATCTCCATAGCCCATTGATACGACTAGTTGATGTGAGACTATCTTCTCCTTTTTGTCTTCTTCACAACCACCACTCTATTCCACCTATAGTGCTATATCCATGGCTCACACTCATGTATTGCGTGAAGATTGAAAAAGTTTGAGATCATCAAAAGTATGAAACAATTGCTTGGCTTGTCATCGGGGTTGTGCATGATTTAAATACTTCGTGTGATGAGCATAGCCAGACTATATGATTTTGTAGGGATAACTTTCTTTGGCCATGTTACTTTGAGAAGACATGATTGCTTTGCTAGTATGCTTGAAGTATTATTATTTTTATGTCAATATTAAACTTTTGTCTTGAATCTTTCGAATCTAAACATTCATGCCACAATAAAGGATATTGCATTGAGAATTATGCTAGGTAGCATTCCACATCAAAAATTCTGTTTTTATCATTTACCTACTCGAGGACGAGCAGGAATTTAGCTTGGGGATACTTGATACGTCTCCAATGTATCTATAGCTTTTGATTGTTCCATGTTATTATATTATCTATTTTGGATGTTTAATGGGATTTAATATACCTTTATATATTATTTTTGGGACTAACCTACTAACCAAAGGCCCAGTGCAAATTGTTGTTTTTTTACCTATTTCAGTGTTTCGTAGAAAAGGAATATCAAATGGAATCCAAACGGAATGAAACCTTCGGGAGAGTTAATTTTGGAACAAACGTGATACAGGAGACTTGGAGTGGATGTTAATAAAGAAGCAAGGAGGCCACGGGGCAGGAGGGCGGTCCGAGGGGGGTGGGCGCTCCCCCCACCCTCGTCGGCCCCTCACAGCTCCACCGACGTACTTATTCCTCCTATATATACCCATATACCCTGAAAACATCCAGGAGCACCACGAAACCCTATTTCCACCGCCGCAACCTTCTGTACGCGTGATATCCCATCTTGGGGCCTTTTCCGGCGCTCCGCCGGAGGGGGAATTGATCATGGAGGGCTTCTACATCAACACCATAGCCTCTCCGATGATGTGTGAGTAGTTTACCATAGATCTTCGGGCCCATAGTTATTATCTAGATGACTTATTCTCTCTCTTTGGATCTCAATATAAAGTTCTCCTCGATTCTCTTGGAGATCTATTCGATGTAATTCTTTTTGCGGTGTGTTTGTCGAGATCTGATGAATTGTGAGTTTATGATCAAGATTATCTATGAATAATATTTGATTCTTCTCTAAAATCTTTTATGCATGATTTAAATATCTTTGCAAGTCTCTTCGAATTACCAGTTAGCTTTGGCGTGCTAGATTGATCTTTCTTGGAATGGGAGAAGTGCTTAGCTTTGGGTTCAATCTTGCGGTGTCCTTTCCCAGTGACAGCTGGGGCAGCAAGGCACATATTGTATTGTTGCCATCAAGGATAAAAAGATGGGGTTTATATCATATTGCTTGTGTTTATCCCTCTGCAGCATGTCATCTTGTCTAATGCGTTACTCTGTCCTTATGAACTTAATACTCTAGATGCATGCTGGATAGCAGTCGATGTGTGGAGTAATAGTAGTAGATGCAGAATAATTTTGGTCTACTTGTCACGGACGTGATGCCTATATACATGATCATGCCTAGATATTCTCATAACTTGTCAGGACCCCGATTCTAAGTCACACCGATCTAGCATGTAACACGTCATATCACTTTGCGGCCTCACGCACGGTATTCCCACGGGTGTCGCCTTACCTGGCACGGGACCGTTTGTGCCTTTTGGCTCACGGATATGATAGTGTCGCTAGCATCCATATGACAGAGAACCCGGGCCGACATGACTAGTCGTGAACCCAAATTGGCACTAACTTACAGGGACAGGAATACATGAAACAACATCGAGCATGTCGATCATCAGCATGTGAATCCGGGATGTAGCAAGTGGGCTAACAGGACTCCGGGAATCCAGGATGTAGCAGGCTAGCAGGGCTCCGGAAGTCACCGCATGACATTTCCCCAAAGGTACAGACATAGGAACTATGTGAATCACATGCCGGCCGGTCTAAGTGTTCTGGAGCAGTAGTGCTGGGCTAGCAGGACTCCGGTGAACCGAGCTATAGCGGACTACCATGGCTCAGTGGAAGCACTAGACTACATTTCCCCATAAGAGAGGCTACCAAGAATAGACAACTAGGTTGTCAGATCCCACACATAACAATACACGTCACACGTACGCATAACATGCAACTATGTGTTGTACAACATGGCATCACAACATAACTCAAACTCATATAGATAAAGGCCCGGAAGGGCCACATAGCATTAATACAAATAGGGGTCCCATGACCCATCATTCAGAGAATACAAGCAACGGAAGCATTACATGTCTGAGTACAGGCAACTACAAAAGAAAAAGATTGAGAAGCCTGACTATCTACAAGACCCTCCCAAAGGTACAAGATCGTAGCTGAGGTAACAAGCTACTCGTCGAAGTCCACGAGGAACTACTAGTGGAACCGAGGTCTCCTCTACAAAACATAAATAAAGCAAATGTGAGTACAAAGGTACTCATCAAGACGTACATCAGATCCTATCATACATGCATTAGTATCAAAAGGCAAGGTGGGGTTTAGTTGCAGCAAGCCAGCTTTGACTCAGTGGCTATCTTGTTCTGCGACTACAAGTAACTTCTTTGAGGTGACAAAGCACACACGAGCCCACTAATCACCACATCAATACACTACTATGGATTCATTCCCGTTTCCCTATGAGAAGGCCATCCATAGCACTCACACTTGTCTTGAGCATTTTAGAGTATCCACTTTAAGTTGTCTATGTACCACGTAAGCATCCAAGAAGTCCATAACCGCGGACCCGGCCATTCGAATAGATCATGATAACCCTTCAGGGGTGTACTTCTTCACACACGCTCTCGCCACTTACTGGCATGTACATGTCATGTATCTCGGCAACCTTCAAGCGGAAGCCTGGCGAGGGTTTCAGCCACGACCTAACTAACCACACAAGACTCTAGTCCAGGTTCATCGCCTATTCGGGTTCCATCCGCTAGGAGATCCGGCTGGGGTTTCACTCACGGCCCCAAACGATGTGTGCATGGTTCCCAAGCCCACCTCGCCGGATGGATCTACGCTTGGTACACCGTGCCACTTGTGCCTAGTCTGTCCCAAGCCCACCTGGCCGGGTGCCACTTGGTAGACTACTAGCACTACCTACAAACACCAAAAACTATATGAAACTCATGGACCGAGATCAAGTTGGTTAATAAGTCGAGAGGGGCACTTAAGCATTCCAATGCGTGGTAGTAGCTAGTCATTGGACAACATACACAGAAATCGGTGCTTAAGGAAGGTTCCAGTGAGACAACCCACCATGTACTCCTATATGGCCTCTCACCGCTACGTTTACCAAAACGTGTTCACACGCTTAACTCTCAGCATCAGAACATGGCATAACACTCCAATTCATTCCTAATGAATCAGACCTGACACAACTCTAAGCAATAGCAAGCATTGCATGGTAGGAACATAACATGGCTCAATCAACTCCCACACATGTAGTGGGTTTCAACTATTTAGTGTGGCAATGACAGGTCATGCAGAGGGATGGGTTCAACTACCGCAGCATAAAGTAGCAGTTGAATCGTTGTTGTCCTAATACAATAAAAGAGAGCTAGAGTGAGAGATTAGGATTGTATCGAAATGAACAAGGGGGTTTTCTTGCCTGGTAGATCAACAGGGGCACTGCTCCTCAAACAAGTACTCTGGAGCACTCTCCGGAGCAGGACCTATCGAGAAGGAACGGTGTTGACAATCAAAACACAAGTAGATGCAACAATATGATGCATGAACATGGCATGAAGATGTGATGTTGTTTGAGCTAATGCAACTAACAGTTATTTGGATGAAGTCCATTTGAACAAAAGGTTCAAATGCAACTCAAAAATAAGCTCTCATAAATGCCATTTATATGTTTTCACTTATACAGTAGGTATAAGTTGGTTTGTCATGCATGAAACTAGTACAGATGGATATATTGAATTTTACTGATAATTTTTCATATATAAATTATTTCAATCTGAGCTACGGTTGAATTTCTATGAATTTTTGAAGTTTTGCTAATTTTCTGGAATTTCCAAAATAAAAATAATCCAGAAAATCATTTATTGCGTCAGCACTGTGTCATACCTGCGTTAGCAGGTCAACAGCGCTGAACAGGTCAAACCTGACATGTGGGGACCACACGTCAGTGTCACAGTTAATTAACAGAGGTTAATTAGCACTAACACTTACCTAACTACAGATTTAGTTAGAGACGAGCCCCACCAGTCATTGACCCATACGGGTCAAATCTGGTCAACTGGGGGCGGGGGGTCAAACCCAGTCAACCCGCCGGTGTTTAGCCGCTAGCGAGGTCGAACGCGTTGGAGGGCTCGGGATCGTCGCTCCGGCGACCATTTAGGCGGCGCAAACCACCTACATGAAGACCAGGCACGCGCGCATCCAGTGGAACACACCGGAGGCCGTGGGATGGTCAGAGCTCACTGGAGCAGAGCTCGCGGCGATGGACGTAGTTCGGTGGCGTGTGGTTTTGACACTACAGGGCACGGCAGGGGCTGTGAGCGGGTGCGTTTGGCTCCTAGGGCTACAATGAATTCAGTGACGTGCTCGGGAGCTAGCTGCAGTGGTCTGGCCACGGCGACGACATGATCGGCAGCGAGGAGCTACGGCCATGGCGGGGAATGGAGCTGGAGCGTGCAAAAACAAGGGGGAGAAGAGGGGTTCGGTAGAGGAGCTCACGGCGAGGTCTTCGGTGATCTCAGCGCGCTCGGGGATGGCTTGGAGGTGACAGGGTGTCGGTGGTGATCTCCGGCGGCCGATGATGAAGACGACGACGGTGACCTTCCACGGGGCGTCCGGCGACGTGTGGCTTGACAGAGAGGACGAGGACGACGGCGCGGAGCTGTTGGACTTGTCAGAGAGGCGAGGGGGAGGCGGTAGCTATGGCAACGGTGAGCGGCGGCGACGGCAGCGCTCGGACGGGTCGAGAGAGAGGGATCCAGGGGAGGAGGGAGAACGAGAGAGAGGGAGAGTGAGAGAGGTGTGAGGCGCCGTGTGGCGACGTTCGGGACGGCCAGGCCATCGAGGGAGAGGACAGGCAGGCAGGTGGCGTGGCGGCACGGCAGTGCGCGCGCGGCGGCCACCCGCCCCTGGCCTCCTTGCAGGAGGTGGAGGACGACTGGCACGGCCAGCTGGGCTGCACAGTGCCAGGCGTCAGGCGAGCACGGGTAAGTTTTTCCATTTTTCTTTCTTTTCTATTTTTTTGACATTTGTTCTGATTTAGTAAAATACTAAATCAACTTATTTACTTTTGTCAATTTTTGTAAGAACTATTTGGATTGCTCAAAAACTCCTCACCAATTAACAGAATTTTGGACATATTATATATATATATCCAAAGCAAATAATTACTGGATTGATACAAATGGCCAAAAATAAATATTTATGAGCTCCTAAAAATATTGGTTTGAATTTTACCTCTGACCAATATTTTTAGAGAGAGACATGAACATTTTCTTGGACCTTTTTGGAGCAATTTTTATATGGGTCATTTCCAAAAATGATTTCTGAGGGTTTCACAAATCCCCATTTCAAATTTAAATGAAATTTAAACATGATGCGCACATGACTAGCTAGTCTAGGTCATACCAGAACTAGCAATGTGACAACTCGCCCCCACTCGAAAGAATCTCGTCCCGAGAGTCAGGAGTCGGCGGAAAAAAAGTGGGGTACTCAAGTCGAAGACGATCTTCTCTCTCCCAGGTAGCTTCTCTCTCGGAATGATGAGACCACTGAACCATGAGAAACTTGATGTTCTAACGTCGAGTGACACGCTCTGCTTGATCAAGGATGCGAACAAGGTACTCTCGATATGTGAGGTTATCTTGGAGATCAAGAGTTTCATGATCCACTCCGCGGATGGGATCCGAGAAGCAACGCCTGAGTTGAGAGACGTGGAAGACATCATGTACTCGGGAAAGATGTGGGGGTAGTTCCAACTAGTAGGCAACCTCTCCTCGTTTAGCGAGAAAGCAAAAAGGACCAATGTAACGAGGAGCCAACTTGCCCTTGATACCGAAACGATGGGTACCCTTCAAAAGAGTAACACGAAGGTAAGCTCTGTCGCCAACTTCATAAGCCACTTCCTTATGATGACGGTCATACTGGCTCTTTTGACGAGATTGGGCTGTTTTCAAATTCTCACAAATGATGCGAACTTGCTCTTCTGC
Source organism: Triticum urartu (assembly GCF_003073215.2). Classification (NCBI taxonomy): domain Eukaryota; kingdom Viridiplantae; phylum Streptophyta; class Magnoliopsida; order Poales; family Poaceae; genus Triticum; species Triticum urartu. The sequence goes on along the minus strand of NC_053022.1, from coordinate 63,132,199 downwards.
CTCCTGGGTCATGTCCAGTCCAAAGAATTGTCTTTCACCAGTTTCTGACCAGTTCAAAGGTGTTCAACATCTTCGTCCATACAGAATCTCAAAAGGAGCTTTCTTGAGGCTGGATTGGTAGCTGTTGTTATAAGTAAACTCGGCGAAAGGAAGACACTTCTCCCAATCCATACCGAATGAGATAACGCAAGCTCTAAGCATGTCTTCGAGAATTTGGTTGACCCTTTCCACCTGACCACTTAACTGAGGGTGGAAAGCGGTACTAAAGGAAAGATGGGTTCCCATGGCAGTCTGGAAACTCTCCCAGAAATGAGAAGTGAAAAGACTACCACGGTCTGAATTGATCTCTAGTGGTACACCATGAAGTGACACTATTCGAGAAATATATAAGTCAGCGAGCTGACTAGAAGTGATACTCTCTCGAACATGTAGGAAGTGAGCCACTTTGGAAAGACGATCAATGACTACGAAGATAGAATTATTCCCTCTCTTGGTCCTGGGAAAGCCGGTGATGAAGTCGATACCAACTTTATCCCATTTCCACTCAGGAATAGCTAAGGGCTGAAGGGTGCCAGCAGGTCTCTGGCGCTCTGCCTTAACGCGACGACAAACATCACAGTTAGCAATGAACTCAGCGATTTCTCTCTTCATCCTAGTCCACCAAAACCTCTGGCGTAGGTCCTGATACATCTTAGTGCTACCGGGATGAATCGTGAGAGGAGATTCATGGGCCTCCTTCAGGATCAGTTGTCGCGGATGTTGATTCCTAGGAACCACCAAGTGATTCTCAAAGAAAACAACACCTCAATCATCCATAGAGAAACATCCACCAACTCCCTTCTTAATGTTTCTCTTGATGTGGATAACACCCTTATCAAACTTCTGGTCAGTAATGATCTGATCCTCAAGGGTAGGTTCGCCACCAAGGTAGTAAGGAATCCATGAGGAGCAATGTGAAGGTTAAGCTTACAGAATTCCTCATGGAAAAGTGGTTGGCCCTGCTGCAACATGAGATTGTTGCAATAGGACTTACAACTTAGCGCATCAGCCATGACATTTCCCTTGCCTGGGGTGCAGGTAATCCCTAAGTCATAATCTGAGATCAACTCCTACAAATGTCTTTGCCTAAGGTTGAAATCTTGTTGGGTGAAGATATACTTGAGACTCTGGTGATCGGTGTAAATCTCGCAACGTTTACCAAGAAGGTAATGTCACCATGTCTTAAGTGCATAGACCACGGCTGCAAGCTCTAGATCATGTGTAGGATAACTCTCCTCATGTGGATGCAACTGTCGAGATGCATAGGCAATCACATGACGATATTGCATAAGAATGCAACCTAGTCCCTGTCGTGAGGCATCACAATAGATAACAAAGTCCTTAGTGAAATCCGGTGGCACAAGTATGGGAGCAGAAGTCAGGCGTCTTTTCAGTTCCTGAAAACTGTACTCACACTGTGGGGACCACTCAAACCTATTATCTTTCTTGAGAAGTTCAGTGAGAGGTTTGGCCACTTTGGAGAAGTTTTCAACAAAGTGTCGACAATAACTGGCTAGGCCAAGGAAACTCCTAACTTGCTTAACCATTTCAGGCAGAGTCAAATCAAGAAGGGAACGAACTCTCTCGGGATTGACAGCAATGCCCTTACCATAGATTACGTGGTCGAGATAGGTGACTTCTGGCAACCAAAATTCGCACTTGGAGAACTTGGCATAAAGGTGGTGCTCTCTGAGTTTTTCTAACACAAGTCTAAGATGTTCGGCTTGTTCTTCCTCATTCTTCGACTAAATAAGAATATAATCGAGGTAAACCATGACAAACTTATCTAAGTACTCCATGAAGATTGAGTTCATCAAGCGGGAGAATGTAGCTGGAGCATTGGTTAGACCAAAGGACATGACGGTGTACTCGTACTGGCCATAACGAGTGACAAAAGCCGTCTTAGGAATGTCCCCGTTTCTGATCTTGATTTGGTGGTAGCCTAACCTCAAATCCATTTTTGAAAAGACTAAGGATACAACGAGCTGATCATATAGTTCGTTGATCCTGGGAGCGGATACTTGTTCTTTATCATGACCAAATTAATGGGACGATAATCTACAACCATCTGGTCCGTACCATCCTTCTTCTTGACGAAGAGGACGGGGCAAGCCCAAGGAGAGGAACTAGGACGGATGAAACCCTTTTGCAAGGACTCATCAAGCTGTTTCTTAAGCTCAGCTAGCTCTAAGGGTGCCATCTTGTAAGGTCTCCTAGAAATTGGGGTGGTTCCTGGGATAAGATCTATGACAAACTCTACATCTCTGTCAGGTGGAATGCCTAGCAGTTCCTCTGGAAAGACATCCGAAAAGTCATGGACTACCGGCATATCCTCAAGATCTAGAAGAGGGCTGGCATTAAGGGAATAGAGTTGACACTTTGCAACTCTGGTAGAGAAAGTGACTATCTTGCCAGATGGGTGTGTAAGCTAAACAGACCTTGTGTAACAATCAACCTTGGCATAATGAGCTTTCATCCAGTCCATACCCAAGATGATGTTAATATCTGTAGACTTGAGGGCTATAAGTAATGCAAGGAATGCAAGTCTGTCAACGAGGATTTTATTACCATGGCTTACACTAGAAGTTTGCCATTTGGATCCAGGAGTTTGAATGAGTAGTGGGGAGGGAATATCACAAAATGACATGTCATGCAAGCGGGCATAACTTTCGGAAATGAAGGAATGAGACGCTCCATTATCGAACAGAACCAATGCTGGATGATAGTTGACAAGGAGTGTACCAAGAACGACATCTGGATCATCATGAGCGTCTTTAGCTAAGACTTGATGCACACGTCCACATTCAGTGGGAGCTGACTTGGCACTGATCATCTTGCATGATGGCTTACCACGGCCAACAGACTTCTCGGGCTAGGGTGGAGCAACACTGGTCTGAGTGCAAATACGGGCAGTGTGGCCTGGCTCTCCGCACTTGTAACAAATCTTGGAGGTAGGACGTGGACCCGCATTGGCAGGCGGTCCACCAATAGGCCTGGGTGGAGTATATGGCGAACTGGGTGAGGTGCCACCTAAGATGGCCTTGGTGAATATCCGGGTGGAAGATCGGAGTTCAGAACCCAAATTCGACGCTTTTGAGAACTAGAACCAAAGGAAGAACCCAATCATGGGTGTGCTTACAAGAGTCCTCGTAAGTGAGCTGAGCAGTCTCCGCATTAATGGCCTTGTTCACGAGAGCCTGGAATGTATTGCAATGGTGCAAGTGGAGAGCACGACGCAACTTGGGGTTAAGACCCTTCTGGAAACTAGCCTACTTCTTGGCATCCGTGGACACCTCCTTTGAAGCATAGCGGGCGAGGTTCTCAAACTCTCTACTGTAAGCATCAACAACCATCTTACTCTAGGTGAAACTACAGAACTCTTCTCTCTTGCGATCAATGCGGGCTTGAGGAATGTGATGCTCGCGAAAGGCCTCAGTGAAATCTCTCCAGGTAGGAATCTGACCAGCTGGAAGCATACCCTCATAGTTTTGCCACCAAAGACTAGCAGGACCTTCCAGGTGATATGCAGCGTAGGTGACCTTGTCACTTTCAGCTATGTTCGCAGAACGCAGCTTGTGAGTGATACTACGAAGCCAGTCATCTACATCGAGTGGCTCAATGGAAGTATGGAAGGTGGGTGGCTTCAGACCAACGAAGTCATAGATGGTCGCTGACTCTTTATACCGATGTGCGGTGTTCTCCTCAATACGTGCTAACAAGCGGTTAGACTCACGCTTGTTCCTCTCGATCTCTAAAATGAACTCTGCCAACGAAGGCTGGTTGGGAGGATCCTCATCCCTACCATCTCCATGGTTCCGACTACGAGCAACAGAACTTCGGTTAGCTAACGACATCCTGAGAAACGTAACCAAGGGCGGAGTCAACATCAACTATAGGATGTAGTATGTAGCACAAGGAAATTAGTATCTCTCGAACTCCTAGGATAGTTCCGGCAGCATAACGGCAGTAAAATGCTCAAAATTATACATCCTTCAAATGATGGGGTAGTACCATACTCAACATCATCACCCAAGGTTCTGTGATAGTACTAAACAGACTACACCGGAAGTACTTGAAAACTGGAATATGACTCTGATCAACCAATCCTAAGAAACTATGGAGTAGTAACTCGTGATCCTGATAGACGGAAGAGAAAGCCTAGTTCCTTAACCCCGTAGGAAAGATAGGATGACTCAGATCAAAAGGCATGAGGTATAAGGAGTAAAAAGAGCCTTACATTCCCTTCCACAATCAATTCCCCTATATAAGTAAGAATTTCTGGACTCAACTTCAACCAGTTTGGCTTGGTAATACTACACGCAGTCAGGCTCTGATACCAAAGCTGTCAGGACCCCGATTCTGAGTCGCACCGATCTAGCATGTAACATGTCATATCACTTTGCCGCCTCACCCACGGTATTCCCACGGGTTTCACCTTACCTGGCCCGGGACCGTTTGCGCCTTTTGACTCACGTATATGATAGTGTCACTAGCATCCATATGACAGAGAACCCGTGACGACATGACTAGTCGTGAACCCAAAGTGGCACTAACTTACGGGGACAAGCATACATGAAACAACATCGAGCATGTCGGTCATCAGCGTGTGAATCCGGGCTGTAGCAACTGGGCTAACAGGACTCCGGGAATCCGGGTTGTATGTAACATCCCAAATTTTCAATTTGGAATGTTATACATTAGATCATCATGCATATCATATTTTATTTGCTTTGGGTTTTGATCCTAGAAAATTCTAAGCAACTCAAGGACCCACGGAGAGAGTTGGGGATTTCGTTATTTTCATATTTGAGTTTTTTCTCAAATTTTGAGAATAGGATCATTTGATTTTATTTATTTTATCATCAATTATTTCTGTTACAAAAATATGAGAGAGGGAATAAAATGACTTTCCCAAAATATAGAAATATTGAGGATTTAATAAAAAATCAAATAGTTTTATTTCGGAGTTTTTTTTTGTTGTTTTTATTTGAATTAGGAAAAATGCGTGTTTTTCAAAATTGCATTTAGGGCCCAAATAAATGTTCACTTTGTCGGGCTTGATTTTAGAAGCCCGGAAAAATTTATTTCGGGATTTTTGGAGTCCGTTTAGTATTTATTTTTATTTATTTTTCTTCCGAGCGAAAAAAAAAGCGGAACCGACTATGGGCCGTACTCGGCCAGGACTCCGCCTGGCCGGGGCCTTTATAAGCCGGGGCAAGCCAGCCCGAAGGCCCAGCCGCCCCGAAACCCTAGCCGCGCCCAGCCCCAGCCCCGCCGCCGCCGCCGCGCTGCGCCGCCGCCGATCCGCCGGAGCGCCGCGCCGCCCGAGGTTCGCCGCACCTCGAAATCCGTGCCATTTAAGAAAAATCTGTTCGTCGTTTTTCTTTTTCGTCGGATTTTTCCGCGGTTATTTTCTGATCGCGATTTGTGATCCGATTTTCGTTTTAGTTTAACTTTTCGCTCGGTTATCGGAATCAGGTGATTCAAGCGCCTGGAGTTTCGTCTCGAAACCCTCTATCCGAATAATCAACTTAAACAAGTTTTTGCTACTGTAAAATTTGACTTAGGTTCAGATTACTAGAACAAAGTTGTTTTCTTTCGCCGTTTGACTTTCTTTGCTTCGTTCGATTTGATTCTTTTTGCCAACCGGAGTTCTTAAGTTGAACCTTCTGGTTAGATCTCTTATTTGAGTTTTACCTGTGCATTAGATGAGTACTTATTGTATGCTTGTTTGTTTGCCTGCGATAGAGTACCCGGAGTGCGCCGCCTGTTACTTCGAATCGTTAGGTTTCACGGATCATCAGCAAGGCAAGTAACACTTTGATCATACCTTTTCTACAACCCAGTTTTTTTGCATTAGATCAATCTTCACACATTGCATGATTAGGATCTAATTAAACTGTGGGATGGGAAGTAGATGAGGTAGTACCTATTACCTGTTTATTATCAAACCTTTGGGAGTTACTTCTACGTTTGCTTATTATGCCATGCTATGCTAGTAGACGTGGATTGGTGAGTGAAATCCATGACAGATGTGAGATTCATAATTAATGATTTATCTAAGGTGGCAACTTAAACACACATCTGGGTGGATTGAGGCACCTGGGTATTCCAGGACCTGCCTGTTTTCTTTTGGACCGCCACCCAGGCTCAAAGGGATCATGAGATTTTTCAAACTAGAAACTTCCGTGTGCAGCCACAAGCCATTATGGGCTCTGGCATAGTTGATTAAGTCGTGCGAACTCTTACAGGGTAGACTAGCAGATGTAGGGGAAAGTAGGTGTACCGGTCTATCCATCGTAAGGTGCTAGCGCTTCTGAAAGACTGTGTCTCGGTCATCCATTTCTCAAACACCATGTAGTGCGAGAAATCCAACGGAGGCGATCGAGCCTTGTGGGGAAAAGTGCGCAAACCTCTGCAGAGTGTAACAAACTAATCATGATTAGCCATGTCCCCGGTTATGGACATCTTGAGTATCTAGTATCTGGATTATCATGTGAATCTCAACATGTTACTCTAAAATTAATGTTGTTGGGTTAATGATGATGCTTAATTGGCATTGAGAATGATGTCAACCATTCTCAATGTTTAACAACCACCATGATAGTAATTAAATTTATTCCTTTTGAAGTAGGGAAAAATTGGCTTTATGCAAAACTGTAACCATAGAGCTTTCCACCAGCCAAATATGCATATAGTATAGCTGTTGCATTCCACTACTCTCTATGTGTTACCTTGCCAGCATATTCCATGTGCTGACCCGTTTTCGGGCTGCAACGTTAATGTTGCAGACTTTTCAGACGACGATTAAGGAGTTTTTAGGTCGTGGTTCTATACTCAGTGATGCCGTTGGAGTTGATGGACTCACTTATCTTCCAAGCCTTCCGCTGTTATTATTATTAGATGGCCTTAAGCCATATTTATTGTAATAAGTTCTCTTTTGAGACACTCGATGTAATAAGTGTGTGATTGCTACTCTGCTATAAATCCTCTGAGTACTGTGTGGTGTTAGCATTACTGATCCAGGGATGACACCGGAGCACAGAGATCAGACTGTTTGAGGTCTGGTCGCTACAGAGATGGTATCAGAGCACACGCTGACTGTAGGACACGACCACTAAGCTAAAGACCTAGATCACTACTCACTCTCTTCTCTTCTGACCTCTCATCTTTTCTACTCTTTAGGATGGCGGATGCAAGGAACAAGTTCACCCAACCGGATGAAGATACACCCTTTGGACGCCACTTGAAGGAAGTCACTAGATACCTGAACATAGGAGTACCAAGCTTCACGGGAACCTACAACGCCACTTTACCTGAAGAAGAGCGCTGGATGATTCAACTTCAAATCCCAGGAAGGACGTTCATGCCAGTCACTAAGCCCATAGAGTTTTCTTTTGATGCACCAACTTGGAGTCTAGGAAAGAGTATGGCAGCTCACATCGCCATGGGACGCATTAGAGAAGTCTACCGCAAGGATCTTAAGGATACTATATACCAGATTTGTGGGCGCCGAGATGAACACTGGGAGATGATTAACACCAAGAAAGATAGATCAATTACAGCTTTTATTCAGGAGTTAAATCAGCACATTCGACGACAGGAGAATCAAATGTGCGCCGACATGATAGACCTGAAGAAGACTAAGACTAGAATCAAGGAACTGGAGGAAGAACTCAAGGCTACACGCGAAGATTATGCAGAAGAAATTAAAGTATTGGTGGAGAAGAATGACGACCTGATCAAGAAGATTGGAATATTTGCCCGACACCAGTAGATGTAGACGAAGAACCCAAGGAGATTAGCCCGGAAGACTACATCATCATCGACGGCACCGACTCGGAAGCACATAGTAGCGATGATGATTATGTTGATGAAGCAGGAGCAGATATCATGGAGTCTACAACCGTAGAATATTTCTAGTAGACCACCTCATCAGTAATAGTAGTCCACCATGTAAATATAGTAGTCTGAGCACTTTGCGATAGTTAGATCGATTGTATGCCTTTGTTTGTTTGAATGAAGTGAATTGTTTGCTTTTGCCTCATGTGCATATGGGTAGTGTTTTCTCTTTAGACCCCCTCTATTCTTATATCTCATCTTTTCTAAACCCTTAGATGCCTCCGAGACGTGACCCCGAATTTGCCTTTCCGCCGGAGCTCACCCAGTTGATCCGGCAGCAGAACACCTTGATGCAGTTGCTAGTCCAGAATCAGAATCAGGGGAACAACAACAACAACCCACCACCACCACCACCTGTTGACCACTTAGCCCGTTTTCTTAGGCTGAATCCGCCGATGTTTTCTAGTAGCACCGAGTCGATAATAGCAGATGATTGGCTCCGCAAGACAGCTAGGGAGTTGACCACAGCAGGATGCAAAGATGCGGAGAAGGTTAAGTTTGCCGCACATCAGTTAGAAGGACCCGCAGCATCATGGTGGGAGAATTTTACAGCCACCTTCTTAGTCGACACTGTCACATGGGACCAGTTTCAGCAGGCTTTCCGTACTGCCCATGTTTCAGCAGGAGCTATGGCCATGAAGAAGCGTGAGTTTCGTAACTTGCGCCAAGGAGGACGGACAGTTGGCCAGTATGTGGAGGAGTTTAGTAAGCTAGCACGTTATGCCCCAGATGACGTTGCTACGGATGCAGCTAAGCAGGAGAAGTTCCTGGAAGGACTGAATGATGAGTTGAGTATGCAGTTGATGGTAGCCACCTTCAACAACTACCAGGAGTTGGTAGACCGTGCTCTTATGATTGAAGGGAAGCAGCAGCAAATTGAGAACCACAATAGGAAGTATGGACAAGGAAAGTATAATTCAGGAGCTCAGCAGAAGCCACGTTTTACCCCTAGACCGGGAGGACATTTTCAGCATACCCATGGAGTAGGTAGCTCGCACAATCACAATGGCACCAAGAATGGTAATGGGAATGGAGGAAGCAATGGCCAGAACCGCAGCACTCCATCAACCCCAGCCAAGAGAGATCTGAGTCAAGTCACTTGTTTCAAGTGTTCCAAGACCGGACATTATGTCAATGAATGTCCTGAAGGCCAAAACGGCAATGGATGTTCTGGGAAGAAGCCGAACCCTTTCAACAGGGGATAGGTGAACCACGTTAATGTGGAGGAGGTTGAAGCTCAACCCGATGCAGTAATAGGAGGAAGTACCAGTGGTAAGGGAATTCCCTGATGTATTTCCAGAGGAGTTGCCAGGCATGCCACCGGATAGAGATATTGAGTTCTTGATTGAGCTATTGCCAGGCACAGGGCCAATATCAAAGAGACCATATAGGATGCCAGCAAAGGATTTGGTGGAAAATAAGAAACAGATTAAGGAGTTACTGGATGAAGGTTACATTCGCCCAAGTTCTTCACCTTGGGGATCACCAGTACTATTAGTAGAGAAGAAGGATGGATTGTTAAGGATGGTTGTTGATTATCGAGGATTGAATGAAGTAACAGTCAAGAACAAGTACCCGCTACCAATGATCAATGATCTGTTTGATCGATTGCAAGGAGTTAAAGTGTTTTCCAAGATCGATTTGCGATCAGGGTACCACCAGTTGAAGATTCGAGAACAGGATATTCCGAAGACAGCTTTTACCACCAGGTATGGGCTGTATGAGTATACCGTTATGTCATTTGGTCTGACTAACGCGCCTGCCTATTTTATGAACATGATGAACAAAGTGTTTATGGAGTTTTTGGATAAGTTTGTCGTAGTGTTCATTGATGATATCCTGGTTTATTAAAAGAATGAAGAGGAACATAAGGAGCATTTGCGTTTGGTACTTGGAAAGCTCAGAGAACATCAATTATATGCCAAGTTCAGCAAATGTGAGTTTTGGTTGAAGGAAGTAGGATTCCTCGTACATGTTATATCTGGAGAAGGTATAGCTGTTGATCCCACTAAAGTTGATACCATGACCAAGTGGGAAGCCCCAACTACCGTTGGAGAGATCCAGAGTTTTCTTGGACTCGCAGGATACTACCGGAGGTTTATTGAGAATTTTTCAAAGATTGCGAAGCCTATGACGGAGTTGTTGAAGAAAGATACCAAGTTCAAATGGACTGAGCAGTGTGAGGCTAGTTTCCAGGAGTTGAAGAAACGCTTGGTTACCTCACCAGTGTTGATTTTGCCAGACCAGACCAAGGATTATGAGGTGTATTGCGACGCTTCACGTCGAGGACTTGGAGCAGTGCTTATGCAGGAAGGGAGAGTTGTTTCATATGCCTCAAGACAACTGAAGCCCCATGAGTTGAATTACGCTACGCATGATTTGGAGTTAGCAGCCGTAGTGCATACCTTGAAGACATGGAGACATTTCCTCATCGGAAATCATTGTGAGGTGTACACGGATCATAAGAGTTTGAAGTACATTTTCACACAGAAGGAGTTGAACCTCAGACAAAGGAGATGGTTGGAGCTCATCAAGGATTATGATATGAAATTGCATTATCATCCCGGGAAGGCTAATGTAGTAGCTGATGCATTAAGCCGCAAGAACCATGTCAATACGTTAATGACGGGAGAAATACCCAAGGAGTTAGCAGAAAATCTTCGTGAACTATGTTTGGAAATAGTTCCGAGAGGCTATGTAGCAGCGTTGGAAATTCAGTCAACTTTGATGGACAGAATCAGGGAAGCTCAGAAGACTGACAAGGAGATTGCTTCCATAAAGGAGAAAATGAAAGAAGGAAAAGCTAAAGGATTTCGTGAGGATGAGAACGACACCCTATGGTTTGAAGACCGTGTCTATGTGCCCAATGACCCGGAGATCGGGAAGTTAATTCTGCAAGAGGCCCATGATTCACCCTATTCGATTCAACCAGGCAATACCAAGATGTATCTGGATTTGAAGGATATTTTCTGGTGGATCGGAATGAAGAAAGAAATAGCAGAGTATGTAGCAGTTTGTGATGTATGCCAGAGACTAAAGGCAGAGCATCAGAAGCCAGCATGATTGTTATAACCATTGCCGATACCCGAATGGAAGTGGGATAAGGTAGGCATGGATTTTATCATGGGATTGCCCAGGACTCGTTCAGGCTATGACTCAATTTGGGTTGTAGTCGATCGATTGACGAAAGTAGCTCATTTCATCCCAGTAAAGACCACTTATACCAGTGCTAAGTTGGCAAAAATATACATGACCAGAATAGTATGTCTGCATGGAGTTCCGAGGAGCATCGTATCAGATAGAGGAACCCAGTTTACCTCAAAGTTCTGGAAGCAGTTGCACGAAACTTTGGGAACCAGGCTAGAATTCAGTACAGCTTTTCATCCGCAGACAGATGGACAGACCGAGAGAGTCAATCAGATTTTGGAGGATATGCTGAGAGCTGGTGCGCTAGATTATGGATCTAGTTGGGACGATAATTTGCGATATGCACAGTTCTCTTACAACAACAGTTACCAAACCAGTTTGAAGATGGCCCCTTTCGAAGCTTTGTATGGAAGGAGGTGCAGGACACCGTTGTCGTGGGACGAAGTTGGAGACCGTCAGTTGTTTGGACCTAACTTGATTAAGGAGTCTGAACAGAAAGTGAAGTTGATTCGCGATAGGCTCAAGGTAGATTCATGATTCGCGATAGGCTCGTAGGAAGAGTTATGCAGATTCTAAACGCAAGGAGACAGTTTACGAAGTTGGAGACAGAGCTTATCTTCGAGTATCTCCACTTCGGGGAACAAAGCGTTTTGGAGTTAAAGGGAAGTTAGCGCCACGATTTGTAGGACCATATCGAATTTTGGAGCGTATGGGAGAAGTGGCCTACAAGTTGAAATTGCCCGAAGGATTGTCAGGAATTCATGATGTGTTCCACGTTTCTCAGTTAAAGAAGTGTCACGCGGAGATGGCTGACATACCATTGAGAGACACAGTGCCTTTGGAAACTATTCAGTTGGATAACGATTTGACCTACGAGGAGAAACCAGTTAAGATCCTCGAGTTTGCTAGCCAAGTTACTCGCAGCAAAGTTATCAAGTTTTGCATGGTTCAGTGGAGCCACCACACGGAGGATGAAGCCACCTGGGAACTAGAGGAAGATTTGCTCAAGGACCACCCTCACCTATTTTCTAGCCAACCCGAATCTCGAGGGCGAGATTCATCTTAAGGGGGGTAGGTTTGTAACATCTCAAATTTTCAATTTGGAATGTTATACATAAGATCATCATGCATATCATATTTTATTCTGCTTTTGGTTTTGATCCTAGAAAATCCTAAGCAACTCAAGGACCCACGGAGAGAGTTGGGGATTTCATTATTTACATATTTGAGTTTTCTCAAATGTTGTAAACAGGATCATTTGATTTTATTTATTTTATCATCAATTATTTCTATTACAAAAATATGAGAGAGGGAATAAAATGACTTTCCCAAAATATAGAAAATATTGAGGATTTAATAAAAAAAATCAAATAAGATTTATTTCGGAGTTTTTCGGTATTTTTAATTGAATTTAGGGAAAATATGCGTTTTTCAAAGTTGTATTTTGGGCCCAAATAAATGTTCACTTTATCGGGCTTGATTTTAGAAACCCGGGAAAATTTATTTCATGATTTTTGGAGTCCGTTTAGTATTTTTATTTCCGAGCGTAATTATTTAAAAAAAAATGAAACCGACTATGGCCCGTACCCGAGCGGGACTCCGCCCGGGGGCGCCTTTAAATAGCGAGGCACCCGGCGCCCCAGCCCATAACCGCGCCCGCGCCCGAAACCCTAGCCCGCCGCCGCCGCCGCCGGACCCGCCGCCGACTCGCCGGAGTTGCACGCCGCCCGAGGTTCGCCGCCGCCTCGACTTCCGTGCCATTTTTTAAAAATATTTATTTTCTTTTTCGTCGGTTTTATTTTCGAATTTTATTATTATTTTAATTATTTTCGGATTAGGTTAATTAACGATTAATCTGTTCGTCGTTTTTCTTTTTCGTCGGATTTTCCGCGGTTATTTTCTGATCGCGATTTCTGATCCAATTTTCGTTTTAGTATAACTTTTCGCTCGTTTATCGGAATCAGGCGATTCAAGCGCCTGGAGTTTCGTCTCGAAACCCTCTTTTCGAATAATCAACTTAAACAAGTTTTTGCTACTGTAAAATTTGACTTAGATCCAGATTACTAGAACGAAGTTGATTTCTTTCGCCGTTTGATTTCTTTTGCTACGTTCGATTTGATTCTTTTTGCAAACCAGGGTTCTTAAGTTGAACTTTCTGGTTAGATCTTCTATTTGAGTTTTACCTGTGCATTAGATGAGTACTTATTGTATGCTTGTTTGTTTGTCTGCGATAAAATACCCGGAGTGCGCCGCCTGTTACTTTGAATCTTCAGGTTTCGCGCATCCTCAGCAAGGCAAGTAACACTTTGATCATACCTTTTTCTACAACCCAGTTTTATTGCATTAGATCAATCCTCACACATTGCATGATTAGGATCTAATTAAACTGTGGGATGGGAAGTAGATGAGGTAGTACCTATTACCTGTTTATTATCAAACCTTTGGGAGTTATTTCTACGTTTGCTTATTATGCCATGCTATGCTAGTAGACGTGGATTGGGTGAGTGTTATCCATGACAGATGTGAGATTGTTAAATTAATGGTTTATCTAAGGTGGCAACCTAAACACACATCTGAGTGGATTGAGGCACCTGGGTATTCCAGGACTTGCCTGTTTTTCTTTTGGATCGCCACCCAGGCTCAAAGGGATCATGAGATTATTCATACTAGAAACTTCCGTGTGCAGCCACAAGCCATTATGGGCTCTGGCATAGTTGATTAAGTCTTGCGAACTCTTACAGGGTAGACTAGCAGATTTAGGGGAAATTTGGTGTACCGGTCTATCCCACGGAGGCGATCGAGTCTTGTGGGGAAAAGTGCGCAAACCTCTGCAGAGTGTAATAAACTAATCATGGTTAGTCGTGTCCCCGGTTATGGACATCTTGAGTATCTAGTACCTAGATTATCATGTGAATCTCAACATGTTACTCTACAGTTAATTTTGTTGGGTTTGTTAAATGATGATGCTTAATTGGGATTGAGAATGCTGTCAACCATTCTCAATGTTTAACAACCACCATGATAGTAATTAAATTTATTCCTTTAAAGTAGGGAAAAATTGGCTTTACGCAAAAACTATAACCATAGAGCTTCCCACCAGCCAAATATGCATATAGTATAGTTGTTTCATTCCATTATTCCCTATGTGTTACCTTGCCAGCATATTCCATGTGCTGACCCGTTCTCGGGCTGCAACGTTAATGTTGCAGACTTTTCAGACGACGAATAAGGAGTTTTTAGGTCGTGGTTCTATACTCAGTGATGCCGTTGGAGTTGATGGACTCACTTATCTTCCAAGCCTTCCGCTGTTATCATTATTAGATGGCCTTAAGCCATATTTATTGTAATAAGTTCTCTTTTGAGACACTCGATGTAATAAGTGTGTGATTGCTACTCTGCTATAAATCCTTCGAGTACTGTGTGGTGTCAGCATTACTCATCCAGGGATGACACCGGAGTACAGAGATTAGACTGTTTGAGGTCTGGTCGCTACAATCAAGCTGGGCACTTTTGACATAGCCATTGGCACACAACTTTGACGATCTAAACAACTTGAAGACTTATGTTAAATTTTGCATTCAAGATCTTAATAGCCATTCAAAATCTTGAACAAAAAGGAACATACAATTTTACACACCTTCATCTTGTAATCGCCTTAACTTATTTAGCCCTTCTGCTCTTTTGAAAGTTCTATACTACAAAAAAGGAGGAAAAAGGACCATCACACAAAGTTGGTTAAGTCCATTTGTAACTCCCTCCGTTCATAAATTTGAGGGACGGACATTCAGAATGGCACTCATGTGATCATGGCATCTCCTTCTCCCATTTGATCCACTCGAATTTTTTTGGTCACGTGCTGAAAATTCGAGAGAAGACTATTTCAACATCTTACAAACATTAACAGAAATTTAGAATATTTTAAACTAACAAATACAACTTTCGAATGGGAAAGGCCGTAAAGCACCAACCGAACCTGCTGAATGGAAGGCCAATAGCTATAATTTGTCGGGTCAAAATAAATACAGAATTTGATTTATTTTGTAAGAACCATGATCGTACCAAACAAAGTGTTATGTTGCAAAGAAATTAAGTAGACACTGAAAATAAGAAGGAAGCAGAATGTTACAGCAGATGACGGTTACACGTGAAACAAAAAATCAAAGAGAAAATCGTACCAGTTTTGTAGTTAGAATCATAAATCTGCAACTATGAAACTATTAGAAGATGATGGTTTCCATCTATTGCCAACAAAATATGTAGTAATCCCTAAGAAAATGAGGGTTTGCGTTAGGTGGACGAAGTATGATGGTGAGTATGTTGAATTACTTGGCCACAAAATCCGGAAGCTTGTTTCTCCACCAAGTTGCTGCTTGCTTTGTAGCCGAATCGGATGATCCATGGTCTTTGCTTTGTTATCATATCCACTGTCTTGTGGTACCACTGGTTGGCGCTTCCTCCCGTAGTATTGGGCCTCTAGGAGTATCTTCCTGAATGGACTGATCAGGTGAGTGTGCTTTGTGGCATCGATTTTGTACCCTAGGATGTCAACCTGCCGCTGTGAATAAGCACACACCTACAAAACCTCAAAGGTAACTGGACAATGTTACTTTTGCTGATTGGGTTTAGTTGCATCCCTAAAATGTCTGAATTTAGGAGAACAATGTGACATTATGACGAATACGGCAATTTGCATTTTTGTGTAATATAAAATCCAGAAGAGTAAGATTACAACAGAAGTAGTCATGGATTAATGATTAAATAAATCATTTAGTCTAAAATATTGGCTCAAGTAGATTGAGCACACAATAAACACTACGCTCGTTCATAGGAGTCAGGGCATAGGTAGGTGTGTGGAAAATATATGCAGCATAAGTGCTTGTCTAAACAGTTGATTCTCTACTTTCATAGCCGGCGCTAGTGGCCGTAGTCTTTGCAATATGAACACTGCAATGGTGGAAAGATGGGCTCATTATTAGTGTCTATGTTTGACTGTGGACGGATCAGGAAGAGGAGAAGCATGCTTACCTGCGACCTCTGTTGGCACCGCCCCACGGGCTTATGTAGTACTACTTACAGCATGACGACCAAGCAAGCTAGATTAATTAATTCCTTCATGATGCAATCCTGCACCAAGCTAACACAACCTATAAGGATCAATTAGTAGGACACACACGTACACTGAGCTAGCACATACACATGAACCTGAGCTACGCCTGTATGGATCACATTTTTTACAGCATCCAATCCAGCATGATGACATCTGCCGATACTGACACGTAGCAGTATAGATCATATAGCAAGGCAAGGAAGATGGAGGCCTAAGAGCATCTCCAGCCGCGCCCTCAACAAGTCCTCCCCAGGCGTTTTTGGCACGCCGGCGCCAGAAAAACGGCTCAGTCGCGCCCTCAGAAGCCCGTTTTTTGTCGGCTCGGGCCAAAACAGATGCCGGCGGACCCAGGCCGAACCCGGCACCCTGGGGGCGCTTGGGAAGCCGGCACAAGCGAAAAAGGCGCGTAGGTCCGCCTTGGTGGCGACCCGAGGGCCTTTTCCCGCCGTTTCTTGACGCTTTCCCCTCGCATCCCTCCCGCTCGCTCGCCTTCCTCCCGCCATTCCCTCCCTTTCTCCCGCCAAACCCCCTCCCGCTCGCCTTCCAGTCGCCGCCATGCCGCCGAAGAAGTACGCCATGCCGCGCGCGGCGGCAACCACGACTGGCACCGTGGCCCAGCCGAAGCAGAGGAAGCCGAGGGCGCCACCATTGAAGCCACCGGGCATGTCGAACGCCGAGTGGATGGTGGAAGTTCAGCGACGCGACACAGTCACCGCCGACTGGCGGAACAGGGTCATCGCCAAGAAGGCCCGCGACAACGCGGCGCGCGCGGCGGCGTCCTCCTCATCGGTCGACCACGCGGGGATGATGAATCCACCCGTCGTCAGCCACGCCCAGTACACGCCCTGGGGACAGCAAGGCGTCGGATCTCCATGGGGATCGTCGTCGCCCGGCTACGCCGACGGCAACGCGCACGGTGGTTTCAACCCAAATGTGACCTTCCCCCATGGCCACCCCACGACGCGCACACCCTCGCCCGCCTTAGTCGGCGTGCAGTACCCTCCATACAACTACTCGCCGCCCGCCTACGCGTCCACACCGACGCCCCATCTCCGCCGTGGACCGCTGCCCTTCTCGCACCTCGGCGACAACGACGACATAGGAGCCGACATGGACGACATCATCGCGACAGGATCGACCGCGGCCGCCGCGTCTCCCGGGTTCGCCACACAGGACGAGGTAGTGGATCTGAGCGGCGACATGGAGGCCGAGCTCGGCTACGTCTACGGCGAGGACGCGCACGAAGCACAGGAACCCGAGGAGGAGGAGGAGGACGAGGAGGAGGAGGAGGAGGCGGCTCCTGATCCGACGAAGGGGCGCCAGAAGAAGAAGCGGGCGGCTAGGCCAGGCGAACCGCGCATCAAGTGGACGTCCAAGGAGGAGGAATGCCTCGCCGAAGCATGGAAAGTCGTCTGCCTCGACCCGACCACCGGCACGAACCAGAGCTTCGAGACGTACTGGGACCGCATTAAGGCCGAGTTCGACGAGCGGAAGCTCGTCGACCCCTACATCAAAGGCGTCTACATGCAGCGCGGCTCTAAGGCGATGGCGAACCATTGGGGGCGTATCCAGGGGGCGTGCAACAAATGGCATGGAATCGTCGAGGAGGTCACGGCTCGCCCGGAGAGCAGCGCCAGCGTTGAGGATCAGGTACGCACGCCATTCGCCCGCGTCTCTTCGTCGTCTACGCCCGCTGCCCGCCAACTGTTTGTTCCTCCGCGCAGTTGCTGCGCATGTTCACCATGTATCGGCGCGACAATCTCGACGCCGACTTCAAGTTCCTCCACGTCTACAAGCGCATTGACAAGTGCGAGAAGTGGGCGGAAGTACGACGTACCCTCGACAAGGCCAAGGAGACATACAAGCCGGACGCGACGATTCCGGGTGTGTCAGAGGGGCGGCCGGACGGCCACAAATTGGCAAAGAAGGGGAAAAATGCCGACACGGCAACCGCGCGAGTGCAGGAGTCCATCGAGCATTGCCTCGCCGACGCCCAGGCCCGGGCCGTCCTACGTGAAGAGAAGACCGAGGCGCGGTGGTCGTCGCTGATGACGAACAGCGCCATCAAGCTCGACCTGCTCCGGACGAACGTCGCCGCGAAGAAGAGGAACACTGACATGGCTTTTTTGATGAGCGGGGCGGACATGCTCCAGAGCAACAACGAGCAGCTCAGGGCGTGGTACATGGCGGAGCGCGGCCTCATCCTGAACCAGATGCAGACGGCAAGGCCGACAACGCCGACGACGCCAGCTCCCGCGCCCACGGCCACACGGACGCCAAGCCCGAACGACGCATCTACATCGCCGCCCAGCAGTACCGAAGCCGCGTCGACACAGCCCAGCACCGAAGCAGCTCCGACACCGCCGAGCCCGCGCACGCCGACTACGCCAACACCTGGAGCCGACCCCGCCGAGTGATTCGTTGCGCACGCGAACTTGCGGCGTGCGGCGCTCTGTTTTTTGTAACGCCAGACTACGTCCGATCGCCGGATTTGTGGCGTCTTTTGTGAACGGGTACGACCTAGTTCAAATTTCCCGCATCCTGGGACCGACGCTTGGGGGCGTGATTGGGAGTTAGGTCGCCCCAGGGGCCGAACAAGCGCCGGCACGCCCCCAGGCCGCTTTATTTAGGCGTCCTGAGGGACCGAACGGCTGGAGATGCCCTAACACCAGGAAACTATGTAGGAGATTTTACTGATCTTCCTCTATCCCCGGCAGCCACACGATGACATCAACAATGCAACGGCAGCATGAGCAATGCGGGCGGTTTGCCTCTAGGGCAAGATAAAAGTGTATTGTTATAGACCCATCTTTTTTTAGTCAACCCGTCTGTTCTGATAGCCTTAGAGACCACCTTTAAAATATGGAAACTAAAACTCGTCGGTGCTATTATGATTATAATGGCATTGATGGATATGTTTTTCACTTATATATCCTATTTAATGGCCATGGAACTTTACCCTATTAAATAAACGGTTAGATGTTTCCGATTTTGTGGTAACATATTTCTTATGGACATCCCAATTGCATCTTGATTCATCACTCATGATGATCCCGAATCCAACAGGACAGTCATGTCCTTGTAGACTTTTTCCTTTTCCTTACTCAAAACCTGACGGCTGAAGCCACCGAAATGATGGAGCAGCTTGTACATGAACAGTCACATCATAAATTTCTAGTATTAATATACTGTTTTATTTCAGAAATAAATATCTATCTATATAGTTATTCCTAATTGTAGTATTCTATACTACTTCCAAACCACAAATCCTAAATTTAATATTGAGGCAATATCGCTTTGAAAAATCATATGCAAGCTACAAAGTAAGAAGTGTTAGAACACGTCCCAACTCCCAACAAATCCGTTTAAAAAAGAACACATGCCAACTACAGCTACGTGAACAACGGGAGCTGGAGCATGTTGGAATTAACCACGATGTGTGGTGTCCTTTCCAGTTTTGAAACAATCATCGATTATGATTTTATTTAGGTAGCCTACGTTAGTAATATAAATCACTACAGTATTGTTTTTCAATCAAATCCACTCACGTGCGTGCATTGCTTTTGGGCGTTTTTTATCTGGCAAGGTTACATCAAGTCCTCTTGTACGTGTGCATCCATCGAACTTTAGGAATCAATCGACCTGCTTCCAAATTGTGGTTGTGGACCTTGTCCTTTTCTTAACTCAAAACCTAAAGGCTCAAGCCACCAAAACAATAGTTCAGCTTGTACATGAACAATCACATCATAAATTTTTAGTGTTGACAAACCATTTTTATTTCAAAGAAAATATATCTACCTATATGGTTAGTCCTAATTGTAGTAGTGTACTTCCTGGCCAAAAATCCTAAATTTAATATTGAGGCAATATCACTTTGAAAAATCATATGCAAGCTACAAAGTAGGAAGTGTTAGAACACATCCCAAAAAATCCATTAAAAAAAGAATACATCCCAACTTCAGCTACATGAACAACGGGAGCTGGAGCATGTTAAAATTAAGCACGATGTGTGGTATCCTGTCCAGTTTTGAAACAATCACTGATTAGGATTGTATTTAGGTAGCATATACGTTAGTACTACAAATCACTACAATATTCTTCTGCAATCAAATCCACCCACGTGGGTGAATTGCTTGTGGGAGTTTTTCATCCGGCAAGGTTCCATCAAGTCCTTTTCTACGTGTGCATCCAGCTAATTTTAGAAATCAATCAACCTGCTTCCAGATTGTGTGGACATACCATCCGATCCATGGCCAGAAAAGCCTCAGGCTGGCAATCCAACATCTAGTATCAACAGTAGAAGTAACAAAAGTAACCAATATGACGTCACATGGAATCTGGATCAGACCTTTGAGCGATCGGAGATACAGATCAGACCATTGAGCAATGGGAGATACATACATATGTAAGGAGATACGGATCAGACCTTCGAGCGATGGGAGATCCATACATATACATGTAACTTCGTAAGGTAATTTTTTCTCCTCTTACCAAGGCTGGCGCATTGGACGTGAACACATTGGGGAGGCATCAAGGGAGAGGAACAATGGGTTGAAGTTGAGGATGCATAATCAGCCAAAGGAGAGGCTTGATCCATCTCGCCGGCGACTTCATCGCCGTCATGGCCGCTGCGAGAGCATGGAGATGGCGTGCTGTTCTAACCATAGTGCTAGGCCGTGTTTTGTGGCATATTCCTTGGGTATTCTGATTTGGGTCACGTGAGGTGCGTGGACTCTTTTTTTTAATTGTGTGTGGACCTTTTTTAACGGGGCTGTGAAGAATTGGGTCACGGAAAATAATTATATGAGACCAGGTCTTACGGTTAGCACGTGAGACCCACCCTGATGGATGACACGTGGCATTCACAAATCCCAAAGCATCTAATCTCTCCTCCCTGATTTTAAGTAAGGGGTGGGGTAGATGCTTTGTGATTTGTGAATGCCACGTGTCATCCATCAGGATGGGTCTCACGTGAGACCTGATCTCATAAAATTCTTTTTGGGTCACGGGAGATGTATAGACTCCTTTTTTACGTGAGGGGGGGGGGGGTGCCTTTACTTTAAAAAAATCCCTTTTTGACGTGAAGGGGGTGCCTTTACTGAAAAAAAATCGTTAGTTCCGAGCGGAGATTGTTTACGAACATCCATCGGCTAATATTGATAGTTGTTTTTTAGGCTACCAGATTAACGGACAGATGTTCCTAATTATTGTGGGATTTTATAGGGTATTTATCTTTTTTCTGGTAGCCCCTAAAGCATTTTTTATATATAAATAGATGCAATAAAAGAGAGCAGGAGCGAGAGAATAGGATTGTATCGAAATGAAAAAGGGGGTTTGCTTGCCTGGTAGATCAACAGGGGTACTGCTCCTCAGACAGGTACTCTGGAGCACTCTCCGGAGCGGGACCTATCGAGAAGGAACGATGTCGACAATCAAAACACAAGTAGATGCCGGTATAAGTTGGATTGTCATGCATGAAGCTAGTACAGATGGATAGATTGAATTTTTCTGATAATTTTCCATATATAAATTATTTCAATCTGAGCTACGGTTAAATTTCTATGAATTTTTGAAGTTTAGCTAATTTTCTAGAATTTCCAAAATAGAAATAATCCAGAAAATCATTTATTGCGTCAGCACTGCGTCATACCTGCGTCAGCATGTCAAAAGCGCTGACCATGTCAAACTTGATGTGTGGGGTCCACACGTCAGTGTCACAGTTAATTAACAGAGGTTAATTAGCACTAACCTAACTACCGATTTAGTCAGAGACGGCCCCACCTATCATTGACCCATACAGGTCAAATCTGGTCAACTGGGGGGTTCAAACCCAGTCAACCCGCCGGCGTTTAGCCGCCGGCGAGGCCGAACGCGACGGAGGGCTCGGGATCATCGCTCCGGCGACCATTTAGGCGGCGGAAACCATGCACCTACGCGAAGCCCAGGCTCGCGCGCATCCAGTGGAACACGTCGGAGGCCGTGGCATGGTCGGAGCTCGTCGGAGCATAGCTCGCGGCGGCGGCCGGAGTTCGGTGGCGTGCGGTTTTGACACTATGGGGCACGGCAGTGGCTGCGAGCGGGTGCAATTGGCTCCTGGGGCTACAACGAATTCGGTGACGCGCTCGGGAGCGAGTTGCGGTGGCTCTGGCCACAGCGGCGACATGATCGGCGGCGAGGAGCTAAGGCCATGGCGGGGAACGAAGCTGGAGCGTGCAAAAACGAGGGGGAGAAGAGGGGTTCGGTAGAGGAGCTCACGGCGAGGTCTTCGGTGATATCAGCGCGCTCGGGGATGGCTTGGAGGCGACGGGATGTCGGTGGCGATCTCCGGCGGCCGATGATGAAGACGACGGCGGTGACGACTCCATGGCACGTCCGGCGACGCGTGGCTTGACGAAGAGGACGAGGACGACGGCGCGGTAGCTACGGCAACAGCGAGCGGCGGCGACGGCAGTGCTCGGGCGGGTCGAGAGAGAGGGATCCAGGGGAGGAGGGAGGATGAGAGAGAGTGAGAGAGGTGCGGGGCGGCGTGTGGTGACATTCGGGACGGCCAGGGCATCGAGCGAGATGAGAGGCAGGCAGGTGGCGTGGCGGCACGGCGGTGCGTGCGCGTCGGCCACACGCCGGTGGCCTCCTGGCAAGAGGTGGAGGACGACTGGCACAGCCAGCTGGCTCGGCCGCACAGTGCCAGGCCTCAGGTGAGCACAGGTAAGTTTTTCCATTTTTGTTTTTGTTTCTATTTTTCTAACATTTGTTCTGATTTAGTAAAATACTAAATCAACTTATTTACTTTTGTCAATTTTTGTAAGAACTATTTGGATTGCTCAAAAACTCCTCACCAATTAACAGAATTTTGGACATATTATATATATATATCCAAAGCAAATAATTACTGGATTAATACAAATGGCCAAAAATAAATATTTATGAGCTCCTAAAAATATTGGTTTGAATTTTACGTCTAACCAATATTTTCAGAGAGAGACATGAACATTTTCTTGGACCTTTTTAGAGCAAATTTCTATCTGGGTCATTTTCAGAAATGATTTCTGAGGGTTTCACAAATCCCCATTTCAAATTTAAATGAAATTTAAACATGATGCACACATGACTAGCTAGTCTAGCTCATACCAGAACTAGGGATGTGACATAATTATGCGCTTTTCTATCAATTGCTAGACAATAATTTGTTCACCCACCGTAGAATTTGCTATCTTGAGAGAAGCCACAAGTGAAACCTATGGCCTCCGGGTCGATCTTCCATCATATTATTTTCCTATATATTTACTATTTTTATCATTGTTTATTTTGCAATCTTTATTTTCCAATCTATACACCAAAAATACCAAAAATATTTATCTTATTATCTCTATCCGATATCACTTTCGTAAGTAACCGTGAAGGGATTGACAACCCCTTTATCACGTTCTTTGCGAGGCTCTTGTTTATTTGTGCAGGTACTAGGCGACTTGCGTGTTACCTCCTACTGGATTGATACCTTGGTTCTCAAAACTGAGGAAAATACTTATGCTACTTTGCTACATCACCCTGTCCTTTTAAGGGGAAAAACCAACGCATCCCTGGCCTGTCTATCCATCTACTCACCCACACCTCCTGTTATTTTCCAGCGACGGCAGTCGAACCAGTCAACCATCGTACTCCCCACCGCGTGGGCAGCCACTACCGTGTCTTCCCCGGCTCCGTGTCATTTCCTTCGTAGGCCTCGTCGTCGTCCACCGCCCTAGTGCTCTCGGCGCGGCGTGGTCAACGAAGGACATCCATCAGAAGTGGACTGAACATGGAGAGGCTGACAGCTGGGTCCACAGCCGCACACAAGGAAATGCCTCCTTATTACGCGCAAAATAATGATTCCTCCACCTGACAGCTGGGATCAACCGAAAGGGCCTCTGTATTTCATGAAAAAACGTTCCAGGCACTGACAGCTCGGACCCACCAGATATATCTTCGCACGCAAGGAAGTGCTTCCTTATTACACAAAAAATGAATACCCCCCTGCTAGCTAGGACCCAGCATAATGGGAGGCTGACTTGTGGGCCTACTATGTTGACGGGGATGCAGGGCTTTGTCAACTTAGTCAATATGAACGATTCTAGCTCCAGTGATCGTAAGATGTCCATCCAACGCCGTATTTCTTCTTCAACCTCTGGTCTTCTTGCTCCAGCCACCCAAAAAAGCATCGGCCGTGCCGCCTGCTCCTGCCTCCCATGATCGGCTGTGCTGCCACTGCTGGCCATGCTATCCCTCTATACTCACCCACACCTCCTGTTATTCTCCGGCGACGGCAACCTCACACCGTAGCCGAAGCAGTCAACCCACGTACTCCCCTCTGTGTGGGCATCCACTATCGCGTCTTCCCCAGCTCCACATCATCCCCTTCCTAGGCCTCACCGTTGTCCACTGTCGTGGTGCACTCGGCGCAGCGTGGTTAATGTAGTCAATGAACGACTTTCATCGGAAGAGTACTATACATGGAGAGGCTGACAGCTGGGCCCACGGACACAGCAAGGAAATGCCTCCTTATTACGCGCAAAATAATGATTCCTCCACCTGACAGCAGGGACCCACCGGACGGGCCATCGTATTTCGTGAAAAAACGTTTCCCCTGACTGCTGGGACCCACCAGCTACGTCTTCACACGCAAGGAAGTGCATCCATATTACGGGCAAAAAAATGATTTCCCCCCCCCCCCTGACTGTTGGGACCCACCAACTACATATTCACACGCAAAGTAGTGCCTGACAGTCGGGACCCACCTGGTCAAAGCGTACGTAGCGTTGTCATTCTGGTGGCGAACGTGTACGTACATACTGGTCGATCGGTCTGTCTGTAGGCTGCAACAATGAACCATGGCCGTGTAAGGAAGGGCACGTGTCGTAGTAGAGGCGTGCACGTGTCGTAGTAGAGGCGCGCACGTAGCATGTAACTACTGGAATCTGGCATTTTGCCGTCTGCCTCCTCTTTGTTGTCTGCCAGCTGACGGCAAAGAGGTCTTTGTCGACCGCTTTGTGTAAGCGGACGACAAAGAAATGGCAGATGGCAAAAAGGCTATTCGTCGTCAGCTGCTTCTTTGCCGTTGCCGAGCTGATGGCAAAGAGCTAGAAGGCAGACGGCAAAAGCCAGGTGGGACCCATAGATTCTTTGTTGTCTACCTGCTTGACCTTTGCCATCCGCTGGCGGACGGCAAAGAAAGGGCCCAGCTAACAGCCGTCTCCCCCTTTTTCTATGCGCGTCCTTTGCCGTCCGCTAGCGGACGACAAAGAACGTGCCCCCTCTCTGTCTCTCCGGCCCCACCCCCCCTCTCTCTCCCCTCTCTCTCACTCCACCCCGCGCCCCCAACTCACTCCCCCCCGCCCGCACCGCCGCCGCCAAGAGCCGCCGCCACTGCCCCACCCCGCCGCGGCACCACCCTGATGACCCACAAGTATAGGGGATCTATCGTAGTCCTTTCGATAAGTAAGAGTGTCGAACCCAATGAGGAGCAGAAGGAAATGATAAGCGGTTTCCAGCAAGGTATTCTCTGCAAGTACTGAAATAAGTGGTAACAGATAGTTTTGTGATAGGATAATTTGTAACGAGCAACAAGTAACAAAAGTAAATAAAGTGCAGCAAGGTGGCCCAATCCTTTTTGTAGCGAAGGACAAGCCTGGACAAACTCTTATATAGAGAAAAACGCTCCCAACGACAAATGGGAATATCATCAAGCTAGTTTTCATCATGCTCATATGATTCGCGTTCGGTACTTTGATAATCTGTATGTGGGTGGACCGGTGCTTTGGTACTGCCCTTACTTGGACAAGCATCCCACTTATGATTAACCTCTATTGCAAGCATCCGCACCTACAACAAAAGTATTAAGGTAAACCTAACCATAGCATGAAACATACGGATCCAAATCAGCCCCTTACGAAGTAACGCATAAACTAGGGTTTAAGCTTCTGTCACTCTAGCAACCCATCATCTACTTATTACTCCCCAATGCCTTCCTCTAGGCCCAAACAATGGTGAAGTGTCATGTAGTCGACGTTCACATAACACCACTAGAGGAGAGACAACATACATCTCATTAAAATATCGAACGAATACCAAATTCACATGACTACTAATAGCAAGACTTCTCCCATGTCCTCGGGAACAAAAGTAACTACTCACAAAGCATAAACATGTTCATAATCAAAGGGGTATTAATATGCATATAGGATCTGAACATATGATCTTCCACCAATTAAACCAAATAGCATCAACTACAAGGAGTAATTAACACTACTAGCAACCTACTAGCACCAATCCCGGACTTGGAGACAAGGATTGGATACAAGAGATGAACTAGGGTTTTGAGAGGAGATGGTGCTGATGAAGATGTTGATGGAGATTTCCCTCTCCAGATGAGAGGAGCGTTGGTGATGACGATGGCGATGATTTCCCCCTCCGGGAGGGAAGTTTCCCCGGCAGAACAGCTCCACCAGAGCCCTAGATTGGTTCCGCCATGGTTCCACCTCGTGGCGGCGGAGTTTCGTCCGAGAAGATGGCTTCTTATTTTTTTCCCATCGAAAGACTTCATATAGCAGAAGATGGTCACCGGAGGGCCAACAGGGGGCCCACGAGGTAGGGGGCGCGCCCAGGGGGTAGGGTGCGCCCCCCACCCTCGTGGGCGGGTGTGGCCCCCTGGTGAAGTTCTTTCTCTCAGTATTTTTTATATATTTGGAAAACGTCTTCTGTGGAGTTTCAGGACTTCTGGAGCTGTGCAGAATAGGTCTCTAATATTTGCTACTTTTCCAGCCCAGAATCCCAGCTGCCGCATTCTCCCTCTTTATGTAAACCTTGTAAAATAAGAGAGAATAGGCATAAGTATTGTGACATAATGTGTAATAACAACCCATAATGCAATAAATATCGATATAAAAGCATGATGCAAAATGGACATATCACACCTCGCCCCAGCACCACCCTGCCGCCACGGAGCCCTGCGGCCCTATCGCCACCACCGCCCGGCGCCACCTCCGCCCGGCCAGCCTCGCCCCGTCGCCCCACCCCCCCGCAGCACCACCCCTCCGCCCCGGAGCCCTGCGGCCCCATCGCCACCACCGCCCGGTGCCCCCTCCCCCCGGCCAGCGCCACCCTGCCGCCCCGGAGCCCTACGGCCCCGTCGCCACCATCGCCTGGCGCCCCCTGCACCCGGCCAGCGCACCTCCGCCGCCGAGCAACCCCACCGTACGACGCCCATGGGCCCTGCCGGCCTGCCACAGGCCGTCCCACCCCTACCGTAGGTGAGCCTCGGCTGCACCCCTCTTCTCCTCTTTTTTCTGTTTTTTAGTTTAGATTACTTTTAGTTTAGTTTTAGATTTAGTTTAGTTTAGATTACTTTTAATTTGGTTTTATATTTAGTTTAGTTTAGATTACTTTTAGTTTGGTCTTAGGTTTAGTTTAGTTTTAGGTTTATGTTTAGTCATGAAAAAAACTAAGAATAATTGGAAGAAGAGGAGGAGAAGAACAATAGCTAGGTTTAGGTGTAGTTTTTCCTGTTTTGTTTTAGGTTAATTAGTGCTAGGTTTAAGAAGAGGAAAAAGGAGAAGAAGAAGAAGAAGAAGAAGGAGAAGAAGTAGAAGAAGAAGAAGAAGAAGAAGAAGAAAGAGGAGAGGAGGATGAGGTGAAGAAAGCTATAGGAGAGGAGGAGAAGAAGAAGACCACCGACACCCCGACCCCGACCACCGACACCCCAACACCAGACACCCCGACCACCGACACCAAGCACCGACACCCCGATCCCGACACCCTGAGACCCCGACAATCGACAACCCGACCCCCTCCTCGACCCCCGACCCCCGATACCCTGACACCACACCCCGACCCGACTCCGACCTCGATACCCTGACCCCGACACGACACCCCGGCACGACACCCCGACCCCGACACTCCGACACCCTGACACCACACCCCGACCCCGACCCCGACCACCGACACCCCGACACCTGACACCCCGACCCCGACCTCGACCCTGACCACCGACACCCCGACACCCACCCCGACACCCTGAGACCCCGACAATCAACACCCGACCCCCCCCCCCCCCCCCCCCCCCCCCCCCCCCCCCCCCCCCCCCCACCCCGACCCCCGACACCCTGACACCACACCCCGACCCCGACAGGCCGACACCCTGACACTCCGATCGACCCCGGACATGATGATGATACAAAAAGATCACATATATTTGTGTTGGTCGGGTGTATTTTCATTATGTTCATGATGATGATACACTTAAATTATATACATATTATTATGTTCATGCTAGGTATCCAAATTTTTCATGTTGTACTAATTTCGTTTACTTTTGGTCATTGCAGGTGTTCACAGGATGGTGGGCAAGGGTCTAGAGCGCCTCGAGCCTCCCGCGAGCGCTACTAGGAGGGGTGGTTCCATTATTCCAGCCATGCCCCTCCGAAGAGCGCTGCTAGACAGTATGCAGACAACTGCGACGGGCGCTTCTTCTTCGGCTGGGAGAGGTTGGCGGACGATGAAGAACACTGGTAGAGCTGGACGTGGCAGCGGGAGAGGTAGGAAGGCTGCTACGCCTTCCTCGCTGCCACCCTCGGCTGATTCACCTGACCACAAGACTGCTCCATCTGACGTGGACCCATCTCGGACTCCGGTCGCCGATCCTTCGCCCCACCAGACTCGCCCCACGTGAGTCCCCAGAGTCTTTGTCCCAGAAGACTCCGGTCACGGGGTCTTCGTCCTAGACGACTCCGATCCCGCCGTCTTCTTCCCACGAGACTCCGGAGGCTAGTGGCCCTACAGATGGTACCGAGGACACGTTTTCAGATGATATCTACAGTGCGACGAGCTGGTTGAGAAGGGCAAGAAGGTCTACAAGCATGGCTTTACAAAGCTCCCGCCCGTGCCGATGACCCCCGACCAGAGGTGGATGATTGCGCCTAACGGGTTGAAGTAAGTGCATTTACTATTTTTAACCTTTTGCCTTCATGTTCCTTCAAATTAATATCTAATGTGTTGGCCTTGTCATACTGCAGGGGCTGGGTACAACCTCGTGGTGTCCGCAGGCCCAACCAGGTCCTTGGTGTGCTTTGCCGGCAGGACTTCCCTGGGTGGGTCACGTTGCCCGATGAGGGTCAGGTTCCACATCTAGCACTGAGCTGGGAGCTGTACTTGGTTGCCCTGGCTCCGCCAGAGGAGATGGTCGCCGGTGTCTTGTGCGAGATGGTGGCCGACATTGTGTTCCGTCAGTTTTTGGTAATTTCTTCTTTACATAATTAAAAGTCAACACTACCTAGTGATTGTACTAACCAGTGTTCTCTTTTTTGATTGCAGACCTTCTACAGGATTTCAGAGGGAGAGCAGGAGCCGCATGTATGGTTTTCAAAACCGAGTGCAAGCGCCTACTTCAGAACTTACGGCACGAGGCTCGGGTGCAGGCCGTTCGAGACTACTACACCTCAAAGGGTATTAGGAGGGCCAAGTCGAAGTGTCGCGGCAAGTTTCTGAGTAAGGAGAAGTACATGCAGGTAATTACCTATTCTTAAGGCCTTGAACTTAGTTTTCTTGATTTAATTCATAGGCGTAGCGCTGAAATTTCTCTTGACTAACTTAGGTGCCCCCGAGATGGTGTGTGGATAAGATCGACTATTGGGAGGCGTTGGTGGATGCGTGGTGCTCTCCCGAATGCATAGTCGAACACCATCAGGACAAGGATAAGCGCGACCAAATGGAAGGTGTGCCACACCATCAAGGGAGCTCCAACCTGTTTGAGTACGGGGATAACTGGGTATGTGGTTTGCTACATGATTCATGCAATTTCATTCTTCATGCTAGCATTTATCCCTCCCAAAATGACTTAATATGCTTAGTTAGTTAAAAAAAGGCATAACTACCTTGGATAGTTCATTTATGACATATTTAGCTCTAAAATGACATAATAACCTTAGATAGATCTATAAAATGACTTAATATGCTTTAGTTAGTTAAAAAAATGGCATAACTACCTTCGATAGCCTAATAATGACCTAAACTAATATTAGCTTGTTCATTCATGACATAATTAGCTCTAAAATGACATAATAACCTTAGATAGCTCTATAAAATGACTTAATATGCTTTAGTTAGTTATAAAAAATGGCATAACTACCTTCGATAGCTCAATAACGACCTAAACTAATATTAGCCAGTTCATTCATGAAATAATTAGCTCTAAAATGACATAATAAACTTAGATAGCTCTAGAGAATGCCTAAATATGCTATAGTTAGCTAAAATGGCATAACTACCTCGGATAGCTCAATAAGACATAACTAGCATACTTTGGTCAAAATGGCATAATAATCTTGGTTGCCTCGAAAATGTCCTAAACTTAGCTTGTTTTCCTCAAAAATGACATAATAACCTTTCTTAGCTCCAAAATGACCTATTTACATAGCAATATTATTCTTCATGCTAGCTTGAGCCCTTAACTAATATTTTGTTCCTCTCTCTCAGGCGCACCACCACAAGAAGCCTGTGCCAAATCTATTCGACCTCTATGGCATGGCCCATATGGCCCCGTACAAGAACGCCAAGCCATTCACGGAGTCTGACCTAGATCATACAGAGAGCTTCACCAACATCTCCTCCCACCACAAGATTGTGAAGTACAGAGACGAGGGGAAGGCGAGGAAAGGGGAGGACTTTAACCCAAGCCAGGATCCTTTTGATATAGAGCTAGTGGTGATATCTGGTGGCGGGAGATCCCATGGCTCTCAAGCCATTGGTGATGGACTGATACGTTGTCCTAGGACTCTCCCGCAGATCAAGAAGCGCCTAAGTAGCTCTGATCCTGAGATAACGCCTCGTGCACGGCCCGTGAAGCTCACCATGGCGGTTAGTTATACGAACTCTCTCACCTTTCCTCCATTACATTGTGTGTGCATCCATCGATGATTACAATGCTAACAAGGAGTGGTGCGTTGCAGGAATTGGTTGAGAAAGAGAGATTGAAGACCTAGGCGCTTTTGGATGAGGCAAAAAGGGAGGCGGCTGAGAGGGAGAGGGAGATGGAGGAGAGGACGGCTAAGCTGTTGGAGGAGGAGAGGAACCGGAACGAGGCGTCTAACCGGGCCCTATACGAGCTCATCGTGGTATGTTTCTCGTGCATATTATCCCAATCATGCACGTAATGTTCGCATTACTAACTAATATGACTGACTCGTGAGAACCAAATGTGCAGACCATGTGCGAGAAAAATGGTCAGGCCCCTCCAACGATGCCCCAGATTGCTCCGGCGACCACAATGAGTTTGATTTGAATGGTCCTTAGTTACTACTATTCACGTTTCTGTTTGCATCATGCTAACGAGACATTATTGGAAATGATCTTTGGTGCAGCATGGCTCCCGACAAGCATTGACCAATCCTTCTGCGTCTGCCAATGCCAGAACCCCGACCGGTCCTTCACCTCTATCTGCCATTGGCGCAGCCCCGACCATTCCTACACCTCCATGATAACGGTATTTTTCTTCTTATTTAGCCTGTTTAGTCCATTTTTGACATAATTATCCTATTTAGTCCACAAATGACATAATAAGATGAGGAAAATCAAGGAACGGGAAGGAAAGAAGGAATAGGAAGAAAAGAAGAAGAAGAAGAAGAAGTAGAAGAAGAAGAGTTGCTAACCTCATAAATGTCATATACTTAGCTTGTTGTCCTCTAAAATGACACAATAAGCTTAGTTAGGTCAAAAATGGCATAATTAGCTAGGTTAGCTCAAAAATGGTATTTTTATTCTTATTTAGCCTGTTTAGTCCATTTTTGACATAATTTAGCCTATTTAGTCCACAAATGACATAATAAGATGAAGAAAATCAAAGAAGAGGAAGGAAAGAAGGAATAGGAAGAAAAGAAGAAGGAGAAGAAGAAGTTCTTCTTCTTTTCTTCTTCTTCTTCTTCTTCTTCTTCTTCTTTTCCTCCTCTTACTTGTTTTTATTCGTAAATGGCATAATAACCTTGCTAACCTCATAAATGTCATATACTTAGCTTGTTGTCCTCTAAAATGACACAATAAGCTTAGTTAGGTCAAAAATGGCATAATTAGCTAGGTTAGCTCAAAAATGACATTTTTCTTCTTATTTAGCCTATTTAGTCCATTTATGACATAATCTAGCCTATTTAGTCCACAAATGACATAATAAGATGAAGAAAATCAAGGAAGAGGAAGAAAAGAAGGAATAGGAAGAAAAGAAGAAAAAGAAGAAGAAGTTCTACTTCTTCTACTTCTTCTTCTTCTTCTAGTCTTCTTCTTCTATTTTTCTTCTTCTAAATTTCATGTTTCCCATTTTGCAGATTTAATTCACTATATGGAAGCTTGCATGGATGGAGTGCTTGTTCCCCTGTTCTTCCTTTCGTTTGTATCGAAGAATAATGTGGAACTTGTTATATCGATGCATGGAACAATGTGTTGGATGAACATTGTGATATTACTGTAATATGTATGGATGGAACTGTGCTTCTTATGTATGTATGTTGTCATGGATGGAGCTATGTGTTGGATACATCATATGTCTATTGTGCCTGTGAAAAAAATATATGTATATCTGTGTGTGAATTCCTGTGAAATTAAATGGATATAAATAAAAACAGGGGATATATAGCCTCTTTGCTGTCCGCTAGAGGACGGCAAAGAGGACACGTGGCAGCTACCTATAGACAGTGGGAACACTGGCTGCCTATTTGGTCAGCTATGCCGTCTGCCAGCGGATGGCAAAGACGTTTGAATCTTTGCCGTCTACTGGCAGACGACATAGCTGCCACGTGGCAGCTTCCCAGTGCTGGCCTAGCTGAGCTCTTTGTCGTCTGTCAGCGGACGGCAAAGAGTGCCGTTAACCCCCTAACGGCTCTGACCCCACCACACTGATGTCTGTTGTCTTTGACGTCTGCTGGCCTCGGATGGCGGACGGCACAATCCTTTGCCGTCCGTTTCTAAGAAGTGGACGGCAAAGAAGGCCTTTATTGGCATGTGTTCAGATGGACAGTTTGTCGTCTGCTGGCAGACGACAAAGAAATTTGCTGTCCGGGATCTATGCCTTTGCCATCCGCCATGGCAGACGGCAAATAAGCTGATTCTAGTTGTGAGACGTACGTACAGCGGCCAGGGTGCAAGAAAGTAAATACGGCCACGTATGTAGATACGGGCGTGGTCTCGAACGGCTACTCGCGCATATATATACAGACGGCCAGGGCTTGTGTACATGGAGAGGCAACGGACGGCAGCAACGGCGTCCTGTTCATCGGGCAGCGAATCGGCTTGGTCGGAACGGAGAAACTGCGTCCTGTTCATAGGAAGGCAACCGACTGGGTCGCAATATTTCGTATTCATTGGGAGCCAACTGGCTTGGACAGAACAGGCGATGGAAACGAGGCCTGGCATACCGCGGAACGGAGGAAACGGCCTTGTGTTCGATGCGCCACGGTCGAAACGAGATCCTATTCATCGGGAGGGGTCTGGCGTACCACAAAACAGAGGAAACAGACCTCATACGGTCGAAACAGGGTCCTGTTGATCGGGAGGGGTGTGGCATACTGCAAAACTGAGGAAACGAACTTGTGTTGGAGCGCTACGGTCGAAACAAGGGTCCTGTTCATCCGGAGGGGTGTAGCGTACCGCAAAACGGCACTCCACGGGATATTGTTCATCTCTACCGTCGACCTCCTCCAGCCTCCACGGGCTCCTGTTCATCCACTGTCGACCTCCTCCAACCTCAACCTGCGACTGTTGATCCACGGGCTCCTGTTCATCCAGCCTCTGCCGCGTGCTCCTCCACCGGCTACTGTTCCACCATCTCTCTACACGGGTGAGGGAGTCCTGGACTAAGGGGTCCTCGGCCGTCTGGCCTGTTAGCTATGGGCCGGACTGATGGGCTATGAAGAACATGAAGACCAAATATTGCACCCGTGTCCAGATGGGACTCTCCTTGGCGTGGAAGGCAAGCTTGGCGACCAAATATGTAGATTCCTTTCTTTGTAAACGACCTTGTGTAACCCTAGATCCTCCCGGTGTCACTACAAAAAAAATACACTTCTGTGATGATACATGTTTGTCACAGTAGGTCGCGTTTTTTTGTCATGCATGTACATCCATGACAAATTTATGACAGAATCAAGATAGTCATACCTGTGCTGTCATACAAGTGTTCCATGACATTACCAAAATTATCATCACGGAAGTGTCCACTTCCATGATGAGAAATCGCGCGTCACAGAAGTGCTTTCGTCAAGGGTGACCGACACATGGCATCCACCGTAACGGAACACCGTTAAGCTATCAGGTCGGGTTTTGGATCCGATAACCCATTAACAGCCCCAACCAATGGGTATTTTCCACGTGTAAAATCATCATTGGCTAGAGGAAACACGTGTCGGCTCATCGTTGGGACAAATGTCATCCACTCACTGGACAGTAGGCGCCCATGATACTTCGACACGTGGCACGGCCCAACAGTGGCCCATTCCTGTGAAATGGCCAGCCCGTTTGACTTGGTCAAAAGCTGGCGGGCCGGCCCATGGAAAGCATGTTAACAGCCTATTCGCATATAGCCCATTTACAGCCCGCTAACCCAAGGCCCGTTACGCTCTATCCGAATTAGGCCCAGTAGCGTCATCTGGGCCATCCAATATGATTCCAGCCCGTTTTCACTTCTGGCCCATGTATAGCCCATGACGTCTTTCGGCCCATATGAGGCCCTTTGTAACTCTTGGCCCATTAGGGGCCCGTGCTGAAACTGGCCCTTAATGAATAGTGTATTACTTTACACCCATTAACGGCCCATGGTGAAACTAGCCCGTAATGAACAGTGTATTACTTTATACCCATTAACGGCCCATTACTCCGTTGGGTCGTTTCCAGCCCAAGTTAACTTTCGCCTTCTGAGGGCCCATTTATTCTTGGGCTCATTTGCAGCATTCGGTTACTTACGGCCCGTTACTCTCATTTTCTGCTTGTGGGCCAAATTCAGCCCGTCATTACAGTCGGCCCGTTTGTGGACCATTAGTCTGTTGGGCCATTTTCATAGCATCACCAAATACGGCCTATTAACGGCCCGTTATGGTCAGCCCATAAAACATACGATTTCCATTAAAGGCCCGTCTACGGCCCATTAAAGGCCCGTACAAGACGCATAAATGAGTCAGCGGCCCATGGATCCTATGAGACGTAGAAGGCCCATGGATCCTACGAGACGTAGAAGGCCCATGGATCCTATGAGACGTAGAAGGCCCATGGATCTGACGGCCCGTGAAGGGCCATGGTCGGGCGAGTTGGCCCCGTTTGAACGATATAGCATATTCAAAGAATTATCCTACTCAATACTATCAGCTCTAAAAATCATACACTATACAACAATGAGATCAAGCATAGAAAGGTAGAATAATCCTACACTATACAATAAAGAAATTACAGCCGATTATACCCACTGGGCATTATGGTTCGGCACAGGTGATAATAAAGCATACACAAATAGCAAATTACATACACTGGTCAAATACAGCTCATACATCATGGATGCGCATCAACTTAACTCCATTTGAACTATAATCTCTTCAAAAAATAGGATTGGCCGGATTCAGATAGCACAAATTTCAGTCTGCAAAATCTCCAATTCCTTCATGGTTACCTCAGTGTCTTGTTTCATTTTTTGACTCCTGCATCTAATACCTGCATGTCCAGTCTCAACTTGTTGATTATACGTTGACAATCATGTACATGTTGTCTTGCCACCTCTAGTTGATGCTCGAGAACATCAGCACATTCCAATTCCAATCCATAATCATTCGGTAACGACCATGCCGCACTGCTCGTAGATCTTTGTGTGGATGTAACTTCATCCTGAAATGTTTCTGTAAGTACACCTGACTAGGGCAAAAATATAGTTACAACAACGAAGCGAACATGACACTATTTTGTACTACATGGCAAAACAGGACTAACAATAATGTTACACGTCATGAAGCATAAGCAGGTGATATTTTAAAAATTATAAAAAAGATAGTATGTGCAGCCTGCATACAGAAATCCCTCTTAGCTCACCAGAGGAGCATGATGTTGGGGCCCAATCAAAAACACAGACAAGTTACAAATTTAGACAGCACGTTGCGTATAAGTAAGCAAGCAGTTGGCAATTCTCTGCCTCAATTAAAGTCTTAGGGAGCATAATGAACTGCAGAGGGTTTCATACAAACATACTACAGCAGGCAAAACTATGCAATCATTAGCGTAGTATAAACTAGATTGTGAGCCTCATGCAATAATAGTTGGTTAATAGACTTCAAAGCTTCAGGCACACTTCGGCAGAGTAATCAAATGGTAAGGCCTTTAATTATGTCAACTAATAGTGATACAAGTACCGAACATCAGGCATGATTATTTGGGCATCTCA
This sequence comes from Triticum urartu, assembly GCF_003073215.2. Lineage (NCBI taxonomy): Eukaryota > Viridiplantae > Streptophyta > Magnoliopsida > Poales > Poaceae > Triticum > Triticum urartu. The sequence continues at coordinate 63,095,576 of NC_053022.1, read as the reverse complement.
TTAACTAAGGACAAATAAAGCAATTGAAAAGAGAAAATTAGCTATGCCTGAAACAAACAAGGAATTGAACTGTTGAGTTGCATACAGTGACTTACCTTAGCAGGTTGAAGAGGCTCAGCGCAGCTCCTACTTCTCTTGCAAGGCTCCTTCCTAACATCTTGTACTTGGAAATCCTCAATCTTATCTTCATTGCACCCCCTCTGCAAGGTGACACAAACTAGTTACTCGTCTCCTTGGAAGATAAATATACATAATTTCCAGTCTGTGAACACAAAAGAATGAGATTATAACAAAACAACACCACATAATGAAACATGCCGCATCTCTTGCACTTGCACACAATGAAATGAGCACTTACTATGTCTGCACTATGTAAAAACGAGGCATACCGTCGGACTGAATCTCCAGGTACTCTTGGAGAGCCTACTGTAGTGTACAACCAAACCTTTATGTCACCTATGAGTTAGACAAGGCCCCACTACAGCAGCCCTTAGTGTTTAAATCGTTGACAAGCTCTGTTAGAGTGTTAGGTTAAGAATGGCAAGTAATCAAAGCAAACAGTCCTAGTATGGCTGGCTGATGCAAACAAGCAATTGAACAGATGTGTGAGCAAGTCTTACATATCAAGAAAAGAAGCAAAGAAGGAGGCTTAAAGACCATCACTTGACTGACCATATTTAAGGGGCATTTACACATCATGTGCAACGGATGAACTAACATAAACACTGCATATTCCAGATTCTACAATGTATGCCATGTATGATGATGCCTAAATGTACAGATAGCAGGCAAGAGTGATTCATCATTGCACGCACAATTGAATTACAGGTTAAGGGCCAGTTCAAATCCGCCTTTTCAGGGCATATTGTCAAAAGAAGCCATAAAAGATGTAGAGAATTCATTTTTGAGTTATGGGCTTGGGCTTAACTAATTTCTCTTTGGAGGGGGGTGTTTTGGGTAGAACCTCACTAAAACTTGAAGGGAAGGGGAATAGTGAGATGACTCTGATGTCTGCCTATATTACACTCAAAATGCAACTGCTGACGCCCGTGTCACACCTGACCCTCAAGTAAAAACAAACACGCAAGCATTCATTGCCCTGCCCGCTTGCACCTCCTCTCCCCTTTCCCTCTACCTCGATCCCTTGCCTGCAGCACTAGGGTTCCTCCAGCGAGCCGTTGCCACTGGTCCCATCTGGCCTGGTCCTCGATGATGCTATGTCTAGCTAGGCTACATGGCCGGCAGGTAGGGGCAAATCTCCCTGGCTGCTCCTCCCTCTGGCGCCGCCCCTCATTCTCATGGTCTCCAGCAGCTGCTCCACTGTGGTTCGTCCAACACACTACTCCGGCAAGCGCTGCACAACTACGACTGATGCCACACTACAGCAGAAGGCACCTTATTCCCCCTCCCCTCCTCCCAAGCCATGGCCTTGAGGTGCTGTTGATGGATGAGCTCATCAAACAAGGTGAGGATCTCCTCTGATTTTTTGCCAAATTTTCATTCTGATCCAGTATATGATGAATTGCTATGAGCTGCTTCTGCTGCTGCTATATGATGCATTGCTATGAGCTTCTCCTACTGCTACTATATGATGAATTGCTATGAGCTGCTGCTGCTGTATGATGAGTTGCTATGAGCTGCTGCTGCTATATGATGAATTGCTATGAGCTGCTATTGCTATATGATGAATTCCTATGAGCTGCTCTTGTTGTTGCTATATGATGAATTGCTATGAGCTGCTCCTGCTGCTGCTATATGATGAATTGCTATGAGCTGCTACTGGTATATGATGAATTGCAGACTGCTGCTGCTGTATAATGAATTGCTATGAGCTGTTGTTGCTATATGATGCTTTTAGGTGGTGCTGCTACACGATAATAACCAACCACTTGGACCATCGAATTTCAATAAATAATTGTTCTTCATTTAAATGTGTGTCATGTGTTCTTCGTTTAAATTAGGCAATGGGATCTCTATGGAAAACATTGACCAAAGTAGATTGTGCCAAGTAGATCGTATCTTTGTATTTGCATTTAGAGCAAATAGTGATGGTCTGTTTTCCTATCATATTAATTACTGCACTGGGTTCAATTTCTGATGTTTGCAAGTCAAATTAATTTCCATATGCACAGCAAAATGAAAAAAATACAATGCAATCTAGACTTTCCACTGATCATACCAAAGATAAGCTGAAAACGCAATGAAAAGAAGTGGTTGGCTTATTACATGGAGCTTATATTCACAGGTGCTTATTTTCTTAGGATAACTCGTAATAACTGTCCCTAAGAAACTTGGCTAATAGAACTGGCATACAAATAACATGTCATGATGATTGCAATGGAGGAGTGACGTACCATAGCACACTATGTAGGCTCACCGCCGCCTCTCCTTTTTTTGCGATGTTCCATGAAATTGCCACATACATCTTGGACTATTTCATTATGTAACCCTATCTGCAAGTTGACACGGCTAATTTCAGACATCTCTACATCATACTACATTGCATATCCCTTGCGCATATTTAAACCACCAATTAACGATTGTGTGCGTACCATAAACTAGCCATGACTCTGTATGCTGGACTAGCAGACACTCTAAGGGAGCCTAATGTAGTGCACTGGAATTCCTACATGCCTCCTACGATTTTGTGTAATGTACTACCCCTGTTCCTAAATATATGTCTTTGTAGAGATTCCAGTATGGACCACATACAGATGTATATAGATGCATTTTCGAGTGTAGATTCACTCATTTTGCTCCGTATGTAGCCTATAGTGGAATCTCTAGAAAGACTTATATTTAGGAATGGAGGTACGAGGTAGTATCATGTATGACATCTACTTATCTAATTTAGCAGCCAGTAGTATAAATCATTGTCTGCACATAGGGATTACTGGTCGAAAATCCTAGCAAAGCACGCTGGCAGGCACAGAACAATACAAGAGAGAGAGAGAGAGAGAGACGTGCTTACAAGATCATAGCAATGCCTCAGTCCAGGACCTTGGTTGGCCAAGCTGTTAGATCCAGAAGAAGCATCGTCCTTGTAGTTTTTGCCAGCTGCATAACAGGTAACAGCGACCGGTTAGTATATTTGAAGTACATCGGGCAGGTGATGCTGGACGGGTTTAAAGGTGACAAGTACCTAGGCTGTGGAGGGTGCTTGGCATCTCTCCAGACGGTAGGAATTAGGTTAGAAACATCAAGGGTGATGATGCTGCGCTGGCTGTCAGGGTCCGGTAAGGAGATCTAGAACCGTCGAGTAGGGTGTTTGTGGAGCGGCTCAGGTAGGGTGGACTACGGTGTGGGCGGAGCGGATCTGTGGACATGGACGAGGGTGTAGGTGAAGCTGCTCCGGTGGTTGGGTTAAGGATGGTGTCAACGACGTGGATCTGGGGCCATGGACGGGGCGTCAGAAGCTGGTCCGGTGGTTGGGTTAAGGATGGTGTCGACGATGCAGATCCGCGGCCGTGGACGGGGCGTTAGACTCTGCTCCGATGGTTGGGTTAAGGGTGGTGTCGACGATGCAGATCTGCGGCCGTGGACGGGGCGTCAGAAGCTACTCCGGTAGGTTGGATGAGGGTGCGAGGAAGTGGATCTGAGGCCGTGGACTTGTGAGTTGGCAAAGCGGCCTCGGTAGGGTTGAAAATGGTATAGGCGAAGCTACTCCGGTAGGGTTGACGATGGTGTCAGCGAAGCAGCTCCGGTAGGGTTGAGGAAGGTGTCAGCGAAGCGGCTCAGGTAGGTTTGAGGAAGGTGTCGGCGAAGAGGATCAGAGGCCGTCGATGGGGGCGTCGGTGGGGCGGCTCCGGGGGGTGTGGACGAAGCGTCTCCGGTGGGGAGTACAAATGAGCCGCTGCAGATGCGCGGCGGTTGACGAGAGTACCGGCGAAGCAGATCCGGCGCCGTGGACAAGGCCGGCACTGAATGGGCTGTGGTACAGTGGTGGATGAGCAGTCTACTTGTTTCTAGGGGAGGTGGGAGGGGTAGATGCGGACGGAGAAGCAAATCCGGCGAGGTGGACGCCGCTGGCAGTGAATGGACTATGGTACGCCGGTGGATGAGCAGTCTAGGATTTCAAAGAGGGAAGGGGAGAAAGGGCGATGAAGTACGGACGACGCGATGTAAGATGCTCTGGTGCTGTGGAGTTAGTTGTTTTTGCAGGAGGGGGAGAGGAAATGGGGGTGCCATGTAGTGGGGGAACCGGAAGTTACCAAAGCAGCCCCGACCTATCATGTAGATGAGGGCGGTATTGTAACTGTTGGTCTCCGTGCACCATGGACAAAAGGGGGATTTCGCATGCTAAAGACTAAGGTGGCGGAAATTTTAGAAGGATGCAGGAGATTTTACCCCCCGCGGGATCATTCGTATCCAGTTTCAACTAATTTTGGACCGTGTTAGCGGGAAGGTCATGCTAGACTGTGTACACGGGGCACGCGTCAGCATTTAATAACTGGTGTGAAGTCCACCCCAGAAAAAAAGACAATAACTCGGGATGATGCGCCGATAACTTGGACATTCACACGGGCGCGGCCAATCGTACGGGTGTAGTGGCGCGTTCACAAAAAAAGGGGATCAAACGCTCAGCCTATGCATTTCTCGTGTAAATAGATAATTTAGTGCCATTGGTTATTTACTTTAAACATAATGCATTGACGTGTTAGTGTAGAGGTGCACAAAAAGAAATGGATATTGTAGTCAGCTACTTAAAAGTGTTACCTCATATGATTACATAGCCTCCATTTCATAAATTGCGTACCCGTTGAATTCATATATGAATATTACATATATTACTTCAAAATAGAAACTTAAATCATCCAAGACTAATGAATTTGAATGCAAGAGTAACAATGGTGCATGTACATGATAGCTACATTGGTTGTTTGAAGAAACATCACTGTAACTTTGGCATGCACAACTGAAAAGGTTTATTTAAATAGAAAAAATGTGATATGTGAGTGTCCAATCTTTATAACACTAAATCTATATTGTACCTTTGGCCACGATACGAAGTAGATATTGACTTATGTTCAAGCGATGCACGTCCACGATCGCTAGATAGTGATACGTGAATGAATTGTGCAATCTCTCTCACACGCATACATATCTCATTTCCCTGTGGGCATCGGAATCACACACGCGCACTTCGTGTATTTCTATCCCTCCGTCAGGGTTAAATTCATCTTTCTACCCCGTCCTACAAGTCTCTCACACAGAAACACACATGCTCTCTATGTCTAACACGCCCACCCCTTTAATTCCGCCCACCCACAGCCACTAATGTCTCAAAGTATAATAATGTCTCTCACACATATGCTATCTACCTATCCCTTAATATAGCTAGATATGTGTCACACAAACTCCTTCTCCCTACTAGCAAGATGCCCATGCGTTGCACGGAACATCAAGATGCATTTGTATGAGAAGTTATCTTGTGGAAGAAAAGGATGAACGAGGGAATGCCTTATTTGCAAATTTGGAGAGGGTGTGGGTATTTTTTTGCAAAATTGCCATAGTTTCCTTCCTGTCCGTCGGATATAAATCGGATGGCCTATATTGCAGGATGGCAGGAACACCATCATCACCAACTCTGTTTTTATAAGAGTAGAGATATGTGAGTGTCACTGCCCCCCCACATCCACACTTCCCAACACCGAAGGAGTAAGGTGACACCTCGATCTTGATACTAATCTATTGACTGGCTTCTCTCAAACATACACACACACACTACCCGACACCGAAGGAGTAGGGTGGCACATCTATCTTGATAATAATCTATCTACTCCTCTTTCAAACACACACACACACACACTCGCTAGTTTTGCCTGTGTGCCTACCGCGCACACTCTCGATACGTCTTTCTCTCCCTCCCCCCAACAATGACAGCAGAAGGGTGACAACTCGATCTGATCATAATCTGTCAATTGGTTTCTCTCTCAAACAGTGTGTCTCGGTGCCTCGCTCGGTAGCCCCCTCGATATGTAGACTTCTCGCGCGCGCATAGCTGTAGTGACGATGACGCTGAACCCAGTGTGCCTTGTTTTTACCGGCCTCATGTGATAGTTTTCACCCTGTTTTCTGTTAATTAACAAGGCAACCTTTTCTTTGTTACTACTAGTGAATCTGAAATCATTCGGGGCAGACATAAAATATATCACTTCAACCCAATTATCGCAGCAACTATTTTAAAAGAAATTAGCTAGCTGCCCGTGCGTTGCACGGAATATCAAGATGCATTTGTATGAGTAGTTTATCTTGTGAGAGAAAAGATTGAACGAGGGAAGGCCTTATTTGCGAACGTGGAGAGACGTGTGGGTATATTTTTGCAAAATTGTCATAGTTCCTTTCATATCCGTTAGATATAAATCCGACGGCCTATATTGCAGGATGGCACGCACACCATCATCACCAACTCTGTTTTCTACTCCCTCCGTCCGAAAATACTTGTCATCAAAATGGATAAAAAGAGATGTATCTAAAACTAAAATACGTCTAGATACATTTCCTTTTATCCATTTTGATGACAAGTATTTCCAGACGGAGGGAGTATTTGTCTTTTTAGAGATTTCAACAAGTGACTATGACTGGGCCTTACCAACATACTGAAAAAAGTAATCCATAATTTTGATGTTACCCTCTTTTCTTGGTGGTGCAGTGCCATCTGGATACCTCATAAATAAATAAAGTACTACATGATACTAATACATGATACATGGCGCAGGAGTACTAAGTATTATTAATACAGTTTTGCTTGAACTCATCTAGATGAGATATAATTTGGTCTCATTCATATTTTATAGCCATTGGATGTGATGCTATATAAGATGCGTGTGTGCTGATGTGGGATGTATTTGTTCTTGTGCAACGAACTGACCACTGCATGTCATGTTTGATAGTCTCAAGTCATTAAAAGCATACAAGCCCCACATCTCTTCTTGGTTGATTCCTCTATTTATGTGAAAGAATAAGAAACAACATGAGAGTTAATGCACCACGCCTATGTGTTTACTATTTGGTTTTCATAAGATGACTTAATACTCACCTAGACGGAGGGAGTATTCGATTTGACAGCGGGCGGCGCAGTTCCCGATACGGCTTTAATGCTGATGAGGGAGGGAGTAGTGGTTCCCGATATGTTGAACGACCAATGCATCCTCCTTCAATTAATGCATGAGGGAAGTAATGGGAGGAGGTCTGGGAAAAGAGGCTGCACGATGTGAATGCAACGCAGTTTGCCCTCATTGCCCTCATATAAAGGCGCCCCTCCATTCCAATGCATCTACCACATCGTACGCACCTAAGCATTTGCCTAAGCACCTACACTAAGCGCAAAAGAGCTCACTCCAAACCCATGGCGGTGATGCGCGTGAGCGGCCAGTGGCTGCGCCAGATGGTCCAGGACGCCGGCCTGCGGCATGGCACCGAGGATCGTCTCCAGACGGTGTTGGAGACCGGCTGGTGGATGGCCGCCTTCGACGCTAACTACGACTCTCAGTTGGACCATATGATCATTGCCACCAGCAACAAGTTCACCGTCCTCAAGAAGCTCGCGGACGACATCGCCGTACTCCTCTAGCCCGCGTGCCCGGGCTCCTCATTGCCTGCCACCCTAATCGGCCTCCATGGCTAGAACCTCTTTCAAGCACTGGTTGCCCTGCGACTGCCCGCCGACGCCACGAAGAATGTCCACCTGGAGGTCGCGCTCGTCGCAAGGGGCCTCGCCCTGCAAGAATTCGTCGACCTACACAACCACATGTACGAGGAAATCGTGTACATAGGTATCTACAAGGCTGGTGAGGACGCTACGACGTTGGCCTTCCTCAACCGGCTGGAAGCCTTGGATGCCTTTGCTGAGAAGCACCTCGACCTCGCCACAAAAGCCGCCGCTCCTTAGCCGCTGGTCGGTGGCCCGGCACACTAAGTTGAGGATGAGGAGGTCGTACGTTCGAGGATCCATCTTTCTTCTTGCCTTCTATAACCACCACTGCGATCGCATCATCGTGGCCTTAATTCTTATCGTGATGTTGCATTCTCGTTCCAGTCAATACCGACATGTGCAATCCCTTTGCTTAATTATATGCATCACTGTAACTAGTGCTCCATCCGTCAATTTATCAGTTGTGCTTATGTTTTCCATCAACTTCGTGCAATGCGCGGGCATCTTACTAGAAACACTAGAATATGTCTATATAATCCGTATGTGATAGTCCATTTGAAATCTCAAAAAAGACAAATATTTAGGTACGAAGGGAGTAATATATTAGGAGTATATCAAAACAATAGTGATTTCTTTCAAGTTTGTGAACAAATACTACTATTCTACTACTTTGGATCCGTCGCAACACACAGGCACATTGCTCATAAAAGGAAAAGGCCTGCCGCGTTCGCGTCGCACCCCCACACGCTCGGGAATTGGGAGTACAACACGGCCCGTCCGGCACGACACATATCTTAGGGAAGGCGCGTTGCCTAGCATTTTCACTTTCATGTGGGATCACCGTTGAGCAAACTGACACCCCGCCCGCCGCCGGGTTGGAAAATAGAAACGAGGGGAAGATCTACCTGTAGCACGGAAGCCAAGAATTTTGGTGTCAGACGGGGCTCGTTGATAGAGTAGGAGCATTCCGTACTAGTACTACTCCTACTAGTACCGAGTTTGTACTCCTAATACTATATTACTAGTACTACCACTATACAACTAGTAGGTACGTGCACGACACAACATCATAGGAACAAAAAACTGGAAGATCTTGTTTTGGGTGATTTATCTTTTTTTCAATCAATGTAGTATGAATAATATGATGTGGGGGGCACCCATGCAGCTTATGTGGCTTGGTTGCATGGCTACGGAAGGTTAGAGAAAAATAAATAGATAATGTGTTTAGAGTGCACTCCACTAAATAGATATATATATACTTTGGGTCCATTGCAACGGACTGACACATCTATATCTATACCCCCTATATAGTGTGTGAAAAACTTTGAAAGTTGGTCATTGGATGAAGCCAATCCGACGGTACAAATATGGCAAATCCGAGCACTACTGGCCGTTGGTATCATCCACCAGATTCTGCCACATGTATAATCTAGAAGACTGCATGGTTGAACTTAATTCATGACTAACTTTGCCATAGCTAAGCTTAGGCAAAGTTATTAGTTTTTCAAAACGAGAGAAACAAGTTGGCAAGCCTAAGGGAATCTTGCCACATGTTTTGTGTGTATGTCATGTGGGGCCTTAGTGTGGCTTGCCTATGGTGTGGCTTGAACCAAACACTCACCTAAGTTAATCAAACTTGCCTAACCTTACATTCCACCAGATTTTGCCACATGTTAGAATCCAGAAAGCTCCACATGCAGAAGCATAATGCACAAACCACCAGAATCTCATGCGTGCAATGCACGTGTACCTTACTAGTACTAGTTGGTAGTAGTAAGAAACAAATTCCAGTTTTGGCACGAGCTCGTACTGCGGGAGCACCACAAGGCCTGCCGCAGGAGTTACATTTCCCTCTCGGGGTCCACGGGACCGAACTTCAGTGGCTTAGTGCCCGACCTATGAGTCAATGACATGCAGACCTTAAATGCGGCTGGCCCACATGTCATTCTCATGGTGGTGGCGTGGTTCGCGACTCACTCGTTCGAGATGAACAGGCTGGTGGTGGCGTGGCCGTGGCGAGGGTGCCACAGCTGCGCGTCGAGGATTTACGAGGCATAGATGGCCACACCGGCGGGTACTACCTGTAGTACACCCTCCGGTCCTTTTTACTCTGCATATTAGGTTTGTCCGAAGTCAATCTCGTCCAACTTTGACCAAGTTTATATAAAAAATTATACATTCACATAACAACACCAATATCATTAGATTCATCTTAGAATATATTTTCATATTATATTTATTAGATATTATAGATGCTAATAATTTCTAATATAAATTTGGTCAAACTTAGCAAATTTTGACTTTCGGCAAATCCAATGTGTAGAGTAAAAAGGACCGGAGGGAGTACATAAGTACTCCAGCTGAGGATTGATGCCCGGGACAAAATGTGTCATAGCCACTGGATGAAAATTCGATGGTGCGGGAGTACAGATCGGAGCACAACAGCGGAGGAGGCAAACCGCGTGCAATCGGGTGTGTCTGTGGTAGAAAGTTGATGGTCGCTGCAGTTCAGCTGGCCCGCATGTCATGCACACAAAGGCAGAGGAGCGGTGGGGCCGAGAGGGATGAGGGGCATGTCGGGGGGATGAGGATCCCCTGACGCGAACAATCCTACCATTCTGTCACTGACATGTGGGACCCATAAGCGTGGGCCCCACCTATCAGCGAAGGAAAGGCAGGGCAAGGCAGTGATAGCCACGTCAGAGGATCCATGTCCACGTCGAGGGGACGTCGTGCCGTGGGTTGGAGCGGCGTTGTGGGAATCGCGTGTGGGAGTGGCAGTGGTAGAAACAAGAAATGTGATGGTCGCCGTGGTTCAACTTCCATGGACAAGCTGTCATGTCTGGTGACACATGTATATCAAAACTAGAGTGTTTATATTTCAAGCACGTGAACAAGTATTATTCTACTACTTTGGATCCATTGCAACGCACGGGCCAACACATTGGTGGTAGTAGTGTCCATCTCTATCTCTAGAGGCCTTCCCTCATTCATCCTTTTCTCTCAGAAGATAAACTACTCACACTAGTAGAAAATGGGCCTATTGTCCCGGTTCGTAAGGGCCTTTTGTCCCGATTCCTGAACCGGGACTAAAGGGTCGGTACTAATGCCTTGTCCCTTTAGTCCCGGTTCAATCCAGAACCGGGACAGATGGGCCTCCATGTGGCCTGTGCGTGGAGCCCAGGCAGGGGGCCTTTGTTCCCGGTTGGTGGCACCAACCGGGACCAATAGGCATCCACGCGTCAGCATTTCTATGGCTGGGGTTTTTTTTTTTTTTTTTTGGGGGGGGGGGGGGTTGGGGGGTTTTGGGGGGTTAATTTAGGTGTTTCATATATTGTGTTAGCTAGCTATAATTAATAGAGAGAAGTGTCATCTCTTATGTCCATGCTTGGTCGACGCTACGTACTATACATACGTATAGAGAGGACTAGACACGCTAGCTAGCTAGTAAGCAAACGAAGGAAACAGAAGATCGTCATGAACATATATGCATACAGAGAGAAGTGATATCGACCACCTCTCCTTCTCCGAGAGATTGGTCGAACAACAAGTTCTCGTATATCTATCCGACACTACCGGCTACATATATACAATAATTATCTCTTACAAATATAATCTCCTAATATACGGACACATGGTCCACATAGTATTCTCCATCTTCAGCGATCACATGGTCAAGAAAGAATGCCGCCAATTCCTCTTGAGTTGCTCGCATGCGAGCTGGACTAGGAGTTCATCCCGCTTCCGAAACATCTAATTTGAAGAAGGGGGTCAATACATATATATATGAATGAATGAAACTCAACACAAATGATGGTAATAAAATAAAATTGTGAATGTTGTTATTTACGCACTTCATATTGTTCGTCAGAGTAGCCCCGCTCACAGGTCGTGTGGCGGATGGACTCGCAAACGTAGTATCCACAGAAATCATTCCCTTGTTCCTGCCACAACCACTTTACAAGAAATAGATGTCAATCAAACTGATAAGCAATAATGCCAAATGGTATTGATGAAACTAGCGCTTGAATCACTAGGAGATGCATGGAACATGCTACTATAGTACTTACTTTCGGGTGTCTAAATTGCAGCTTCTTCGGCAGTCCCGGAGCTTTTTTGGTGAATTTTCTCCAAACCCTGCCAGACAAAGAAAACAATTACTTGATATATCAGGAAATGAACAAAGTTGCTGATATGGTGGATAATGATCGATTTAACTTACTTCTCGAGCATTTGAGTCATGTCCGCATAGTCCTGGGGATCTTTTCGCCTCGAGTCTAAGACGGTTACTAGTCCCTGCTCAAGCTTAATCTCTAGGAGAATATAGTGGAAACTGCACACGCATGCATAACTCATCAATTACATTACTATAACCTTGACTAATATATAAGGGAAACCGAATATGCACAAGACAGTAACACTCACTTGAAGTTGTAAGGAAAGAGTATTATATCTTTGTTTTCATTTATTACCAACAATCGTAGCAAGTTGGCCTCGGTATCTGCGGCATGAAATTTAACCTGAGTTGCATCTATGAGATTTGTGTTAATGAACCCAATATTACCGATTTGTCTTTTCTTCAATGCAACGATCTTCAATCTGCATAATATAGTGAGGATAATTATAAATACATGCAATGAAAGAGCTGAGCAATATAGAGAGACTTAATGACATAAGTAGTACTACTTACAGACAGTAGCAGGTGACCGTTGCTTTATCGAGGGCCAATTGATTGAAAAACTGAAAGAATTCCTCAAATGGAACAGGTAACCGTTCAATTCCAATGAGGCCGTGCTCCTTTTTAACTCTCACATACAAAGTACTCCTCCCCCCAGACTCTCTGCAGATTTTCAAGTACCAATCATGCAATCTTCGCATCATCATTGATAGAGATCTTTCATCTTTGACGAGAGGCTTCCCGTACTCGTATCTTTGTATCTGCACCTCCATGAAATCATAATGTACAACGTCGGGCAGGTAATCTCCAAGATTGCTATAACTGGGCACCATCCTCGGATCATTAGCGACGATGTCGCTAGGCACCTTGAGCGGGGGGCACGATTGCTTCGCTTGTTCGCCGAGCTGGGCAATTTGTTTCCCAGCTCGTTGTTCTTTCAGCCTTTGATCACTGACAGTACTTCCCGACCGCTCCACTTCGGCAAATGCCTTTCCAATAATGAGCTCATAGTTGCCTTTCGGCAGAGACTTGGCTGGTTTTGTCAGGGCAGCCAGAGTGCGCTTCGCTTTCACCAGATCTACCTTCTCCTTCGGAGGTGGATGTTTCTTTGCTTTCACCCCTTCAAAGAAGTTCCTCACTTCTTCTCGCGCGATCTCGTTGTTCTCCTCCGGGGTCCTCTCATATGGTAACTTCTTTGGAGTCTTCAGAGAAGGACCGAATCTATATGTCCTACCGCCTTTGGCTATACTGCTAGACGCCGGCAGAGCAGACGGAGCAGCTGTCTTCTTTACTTGCTTACGAGGCGGAGGCGAAGGACTACGATGCGCTGGAGAAGCCAGAGCGGCGGCAGGTCTCTTCCGCCCTTGCTGACGAGGCGGAGAAGGAGGAGGCTGGCTGCTCAGGCGCGCCGGAGAAGGAGCCGGCCGAGTGCCCTGATCGTCACTCGCCAGAGGAGGAGGCGGTGGAGGAGGCGGAGTGCCCTGATCGTCACCCGTAGGAAAAACAGAGCCAACAGCTGCATTGACCTTCATATTAATCCATTGCGTCATAAGGTGGCAATTTTGAGACTCCGTGATAGCATCCGCGGGATAGCTGGCAGGAGCCGTCAAGACATGCTCAGGCTGAAGCAGCTCGGTGGAAGCCACGCTGCTTCTCCGTTGAGATGGAGGGGAAGCTTCGGGGGAAGCTTCAACAGTTCATTTGCTATGATTTGCTTCTCGTTCCTTTATCGCTGGTACCCTAGCGTGCAGCGCCTGCAGTTGGGTCTGCTCCACTTTCTTCCTCCTCTCGTGGCATTTGTAACCGCCTGTGTCCGTACACCCAGCCTTCCACGGAATGGAGCCTGGCGTGCCTCGTGTCTGTCCAGGGTGCTCAGGATTCCCGAGGGCCATTGTGAGCTCGTCGTTCTCTATGTCTGGAACGAACGTCCCTTGCTGCGCTGCTTCGATATAGTGCTTAAGCCTCTTGACTGGTATTTCCATTTGCTCGTCTGTCCAAATGCACTTCCCTGATACAGGGTCCATGGTTCCGCGAACCCTGAAGAACCAAGTCCGGCAACGGTCTGGCCAGTTAATTGTCTCTGGTTCGATCCCTTTATCAACCAGATCATTCTCAGTCTTGGCCCACTTAGACCGGGCTACGAGGTAGCCACCTGACTCCGTGTTATGGTGATGCTTCTTCTTCGCAGCATTTTGCTTGTTTGTCGCCGACATCTTCTTACAATTTTCCGATGTCTTGTGGGCCACAAATGCGGGCCAGTGATCTCTGATCTTCTCATATCTGCCCTTGAATTCTGGTGTCTCTTTTTTATCGACAAACTTATTCAGCTCTTTCTTCCACCTCCTGAATAGTTCTGCCATCCTCTTAAGAGCAAAAGACTTGATTAATTTCTCTTTAACTGGCTTCTCCGGATCATCCTCTGGAGGTAGGGTGAAATTTGACTTCAGCTAAGTCCAAAGATCATTTTTCTGCATATCATTGACATAAGACACCTCAGGGTCTTCTGTAGCCGGCTTTAACCATTGCTGGATGCTGATCGGGATCTTGTACCTAACCAGAACCCTGCACTGAGCAACAAATGCGCTCTTTGTCTGGATGGGTTCAATCGGTTGGCTGTCGGGCGCGATTGCTATGATCTCAAACCTTTCATCCGAGCTCAACTTTTTCTTCGGGCCTCGTCTATTTACCGAAGTTGTGCTCGATCCGGAGGGCTAGAAAAAAAACAAAGACTTAATTAATATGTGTACATACCAAAACAATGAATGCATCAATTAGCTAGTCAGCACAAGCTTAACTAATATATATACCTGGCCGGACTCGGTTTGGTCACCGGAGACATCATCATGGTCTCCTTCTTGCACCGGCATTGGGTCACCGGAGCCGTCCTCACGGTCTCCTTCTTGCACCGGCATTGGGTCACCAGAGCCATCATAATCATAGCCAGCTGCTTCTAGACCATCCAGACCATCGGTGTCGTTGAGAAACAACGAGCAGATGGCATCACTTCCTCGTGCGATTATGTCCCCCAATAACTCTTCTTGTACTTCGTCTCGGGCGGGGTCCATAGTTTCTACAAATGTTTAGAACATGGCAATTATTATTCAAACATGACAGATGGATATATTAGTGGCAAACGTAGAACTAATATTAATTAGTGGCCTCAACAACGCTTCAAGGATAAAAAAAGAAGAGGAAGAAGAAAAAAAAGAGGAGAAGAAAGAATAGAAACTCCTCTATTCTTTCTTCTCCTCTTTTTTTTCTTCTTCTTCCTATTTTTTTATCAGGAACGAGGGTCGTCGAGGGTCGCCGAGCGGTAGAGGAAATATTTTCAGTAGCTTCTCAAATCCTTTGTCAGGCACATCATTCTCTGCCTTCCACTGCAGCAATTCCAGTACGGTACCGAGCTTTGTGTTGCCATCTTCGCAATTGGGGTACAACCCTTTTTTGTGATCCTCTAACATGCGATCGAACTTCAGCTTCTCCTTTTGACTTTCGCATTGTGTCCTTGCATCGACAATGACCCGGCGTAGATCATCATCATCGGGCACATCGTCTGGTTCCTCTTGATCTTCAGCAGCTTCACCCGTTGCAGCATCATTGGGCACATTGTCTGGTTCCTCTTGATCTTCACCAGCTCCCCCCGTTGCAGCATCACCGTATTCAGGGGGCACATAGTTGTCATCATACTCTTCTTCTTCATCGCCTTCCATCATAACCCCTGTTTCTCCGTGCCTCGTCCAAACATTATAGTGTGGCATGAAACACTTGTAAAGCAGGTGGGCATGAAGGATTTTCCGGTCAGAGTAAGACAACGTATTCCCACATTTAGGTCAGAGTAAGACATCCTATATAAATAAAATCTATGTCACGTTGGTCCGCATAATTTTCATAAACAATAAATGAACCAATAGTTATAAAGATAATATATATACCACATCCAAATCATAGACAGGACGAGGGCCGACGGGGCGGATACCAAAACCATCGCACTATATAAGATGCAATAATAAAAGTAAGAAAATAATACAAGTCTCTATGTAAACATACAAGTAAGAATATTTTTTCCTTTCAGAAAGAAGATAAGAACAAGAGGCTCACCACGGTGGTGCCCGCGATGAGATTAGCGCGGGTGATCGACGGTGGTGAAGACGGGGACGGGGCGTGACGGACCGCTAAACCTAGACAAATATTGATGAAAATGGAGCTTGGAGGTCGAGCTTGGAGAGGAGAAAGCTTAAGTAGTGTGGCTCGTGCATTCCATCGAACACCTTGTGTGCATAGGAGGTGAGCTAGAGCACCACCAAGCCCTCTCCCCTTCGGTCAGAAAAAACAGAGCAGTGTGCTCTGCTCTTACGCGAGGGGGTATATATAGGCACCTCATTGGTCCCGGTTGGTGGCATGAACCGAGACTAAAGGGGAGCCTTTGGTCCCGGTTCAAGCCACCAACCGGGACCAATGGCGGTGGGCCAGGAGCGAGGCCCATTGGTCCCGGTTCGTCCCACCAACCGGGACCAAAAGGTCCAGACGAACCGGGACCAATGGCCCACGTGGCCCGGCTGGCCCCCTGGGCTCACGAACCGGGTCCAATGCCCCATAGGTCCCGGTTCTGGACTAAACCGGGACTAATGGGCTGACCCGGCCTGGACCTTTGCCCCCTTTTCTACTAGTGTCATACAAATGCATCTTGATGTTCCGTGGAACGCACGAGGATGTTTCCTTAGGGGTGTCTCCAGGGCGGCGCGGCCGTAGTTGCAAGTTGCCGCCCCTTGAGATGCCGACGTTGAGGGGCACTCGGATTTCCTTCGATGAGCAGGTAAGATGAGTTTGATCACGTAGTAAATGCATTCTAAAGACTACTTCCGTGTCCATTTCCTAATTCCCCCCCTGCCCACTGTTTCACAGGTTAGGCTCGGTGCGAGTGGAGATTGGCTTGCATATGTACGGGGTTTGGATGCAAATGAAGACGAAGGGGAGGTGAAGAAGCCGAGGAGAATCAGTTCCCGATGGAGAAGTAAATGGGAGAAGTGGCATGCAGGCAGTTGATTAGACGGCTAGGTACACTAAACGAAAAGGCTATGCAGGTAGACTGATGAGTCGTACCTGTTCGTGTACGTGCGCATCCTTCCTGATAGGTGGGACCTATGCAAAATTATAAAAAATGTGTCGTAGTTTTTTTTGAGCGCGTGAGTGGGAGACACAACATTCTCTGGTTAAGGAATACTCCCTTCGTTTAGGTGAGTATAAGTCACCTTATGAAATTCAGGTTTTCCCAAAACCTTTAGGCATGGAGCATTAATTTCCTGCTCGATCCCCTCCCAGCCTCGTTAGCCAGCATTCTCTTCCTCTACTGCCGCGTTCTACCTTTCCATTTTTTCTCTTCTCAAGTGTGGAACGATCTGCATGCCGTCCTTGATGCACCAGAACGACCACTGAATGCATCACGGCAGGGCGTTGATTGGGCATGCACGAGAATTTCGTTATGCTTGCAATATGGGTGATACCTGAATGATGAACTGAACATGCATGCTAGCACGGGAGACCTATTTCCGCTATACAATACTGGAGTACTCATGTTCCTAGTACTACTAGTAGTAGTAGTACAACTGTGGTACACTTGATGGTCAAAATAATATTCATCCGGTCCTCACAATGAAGTGACAACACCCTCCACCTGACACTAGTCCAGGCGGCGTGTTCGGGTTACCAAAGTCAGCCTCACCCTGTGCACTATGCAGTCTGTCACTGCCGCTGTACACCACATTGGCCCCTCGCCTCGTCTCCCTCTCCGCTCCCATAGCACCACTCCATCTCCATCACCTTCTCTGTCTCCATCTCCTTCTCCATCTCACTATGCCCTCGTGTATCGTCGCCTCACTCGCCTCCCCCAGTACCATTATTCCCTCGCTAGTCGCTCCAGCACCGACATCCTTCTCCCCCGTAAATCAAGGCCCCTTCCAAACTCCACCATGGCCGAAAGCGAACCGCGCAGCATCCATATGAGCCGGGATTGGAGCAATCTCCCCAGTGACATCCTCGACCTCTGTTGTTCGTGTATGGATATGTTGAGCGTCCGGCGGCTGGCTGCATGCTCGAGGGACATGCACACGGCCATCGTCAAAGCGAGGCCTAAGCTTTTCAAGACAACCTGCTTGCTGCTATCTGGTCTTGCGAGATTGGCTAACCATGATACGAAGGCGTGCATGATGCCCCTCGACTTCAATTCGATCTCCATTAGCCGAAACTTCTTTGCAGGTATGTAGTGGGTCGCAGTACATCATTTCCCTCGACATCGATCCGATCACCATCGCCCGAAACTTCTTGGCAGGTATGTACTGGATCGTCATGAACTCCCACTGGATGGCTGCCTTCAGAAAAGACGGTAAAAAGTTGGTGCTCGTGAACTTCCAGAACTCCCATGAAATTATCCTTAATCCATTGGATTATATAGAGTATTACCATCGCGGTCCAAGTCATCTAGATTACTATGTCAGTTGGACGGACCTTGTTTTGCAGAAGATTGTAATCTGCCAAGTGCCCACACGACATACGAATTACGCAGACTTGAAGCTAATTGCCTTGTACGACCGCGAACTCGCCTATCTTTACGCTGGTGCCTTCTTGAGCTGGAAACAACTCGGCTCGCAGTGGATCATCGTCAAAGCTGATACACACTTCTGTGATGCTATTGAACACAATGGCATCATCCACGCGATCGACAGAGCAGATGGCACCACGTATTGCTGGGACGGCACGTGTAAGTTGTTTCCGTCTCATGTTAATGATGACGCCATGACACTGTTTAAATTTTTTGTGATGATTGGCATATCCCTGTTTGAGCAGAATTTGAGTAGAACTATGGCAATGTATTAGAGACGCCGTAAATCAGCTATATTAGGAATGAGTTAATTCATGCGATTGTGACCATGTCATTACAACCAATTTGTACCCTGAATAATCAAACGGTTAGGAATATATGGATATTATCCTTATTTTATAGTAATCTATATACTACTACTAAATATGAGTGTGTATCAATGGCCATGTTAGTTTCCTCATTTTCATGATGTAGAAACATGCACCACACTGTTGGTTTGATCTAACCATACATTAGGGAAGTAAATGTGCATATGGAGAACTCTATATTTGGAAGTAGTGAAATCCTGCAATGCTTACCATATGTACATACCTATATTCGCCATTCAGCAATCAATGGCTAGAATAATATCCTCACAAAAATTTTGCCCACAAAACACGAGTATATAACAATGCATGGTCTGTTAGTTACCTTGAAGAATTTCTTTGTGAGGACAGAACATGATGACATAACATGCATGACATGGTAGTTTCCTGTGAAGAATCGATTGCGAGATAACATGAGTATAACCATGCATGGCACTTCTATATTTTCGAACCCAGTATACATTTCCCTGTATTTTCCTCCCAGTTCCTACAGGGACATATCAATGTTGTTTCTTGCATTATCCTACTCATACTCTGAACAATGCTGATCTTACATTAACAATGCCTGTCCTTTTTGATATGATGCAGTGTCCCTACAGTTACTGCCCTTTGTAATCACACCACCTTTGCCAAAAACAGGGAAGCACAACTGGTTCCCCGCTCGATCAGACGACGGCAAAAGACTGATGATCATTCGGACACATGAGCCGGAAAAGTTATATTTCAAAAACCCCACTGTATACAAGCACAGTGCAATACGTGAGTATCCGGACAGTGGTTGTTACGTCTATGAGTAGGATACCAGCTTGTTGGGGCCTTTAGGATTTTTTAGTTGGAGGCGGGTAAACAGCCTTGGTTCACACTCTCTGTTTCTCGGACTCAATTATCCGATTAACCACGAGATCACCGTTGGCAAGGACCTTGATGGCAGAGAGGCTCTATTTGCTATGGAAAACTGTGTCTACATGGCGAGCCCTAGGTGTTCTGGAGCAAACTCCCCTGATTGTCAATGATACAGCCTGCAGCCAAAAGAAGGTGAGAATGACAAAGGCATCCAGATTAACTTTGATCCTTGGATGTCTCAATTACGACATGCAGTGATGTGGTTCAAGCCTTCAGGTTGATAGGTAATTGGGCTGTTGCATCGAAAGGGTGGAGTACTGGTGTCTCCGGATCACTGGTCGCTGAAGCGGGGCTGCAAATTATGATGGTTTTGGATCATCTCTCTGAATGACTTTGTTGTCTTTGCTGCTGGTTCTGGATGGGTAGTTCTTTCTTTTGATATACATATTCCTTGTCATTTGGTCATCCTCGTCTATGTCACTCTTACTATGTAATAGTTGCTTCTGTTTAGAATGTCATTCTCGTCTAGATCATGAGAGTCTGAGCACTGCAGATGGGTATGTTTTGGTGGTGTAGCAAGACTTCTTATGAACTATCATGTCTTGCTGTTTATGTCACTTGTAGTCACTAGTCAGTGTTTGAATGATGTATATATCGTTGCTTCAAATTGTTTATTGTCTCGAACTACTGGTGGCTAAATGAGGGCATCACCATTCTCTAGTGTTCAGAGTATATCTCCTTTTTTCAAGTTATATAATTTGAGCTCAGTGTCTTTTCGATGATGTACACTTGTTTGGGCCAGTGAGGTGTCGTTGAATATGGGCCGAGTAGTAACGCAATGCCAAACAGGTCAATTATGACTCTTAGGCCGGGCTCTCAAAAGATCCTTGAAAAAAGGCCGGGCTCTCCGAAAAAGAAAGAACAAGGACTCTTAGGCTGACATGTGGGCGCCACCGGTGTTTTCGTGCACTTGCGCGCCAAGAGCATATTGGCGCGTGCTCGAAATTCATGCTACCTTTTCATCCCTAGTCTCCCGCCCCTCCCCTACCTCTGGAATCTCGATTCCTACTCCAATTCCCCCAAATCCCCCTCCTGTACTCCCTGTACTCAAGCGCACTATCATGTCGCCGGTCAACACGGATCTCCGAGCCAGAGATCCTGAGGTCCGTCCTGCCTTCGGTCGCTGCGTGCTGTCGCTCAACAGTGGCATGGCAGCGCTTGACGACCAGTTTGCCGGCAAAGTGCTTATGGTAACTATCAACGGCGACCAGCCTCCCGTCTTGCCGGACGACCTTGTCAAAGCTCTTGGCATTGCACACGACATCCAAATAAGTGACTTGCTCGTCGAAGTCTGTCCGCCACCGACTGATTTCTTCGTCAGGTTCCGGACAACTTTCGACTGCAGTTGTGTGTTCGAATCTTCCCAGCGTTTGTTCTATGATGGCGCGCTGGTGAGCTTTGATCGGTGGCACCCAGGATGAGGCTCGGTGCCCTCTAAGCTTGAGTTTTTAGCAAAGCTTACCTTTCACGGCATGCCTCGACGTGCTTGGAACAGTGAGTCCATGAACGAGCTTATCAACGACCTTGGAGGTGAGGTCGTAAGTATGTTTGTTCCTCCAAACAGCTGGGCTCTGACGGTTATGGCATGGATGAAGAAACCGTCCACCATATTGAAGGTGATTGGTGTTGAGATACCGGTGCAAGAACTGGGGTTGTACTATTCGTTGCCACCAAGGCCGCTACGGACCACGTTAGGGATGTACCTGTATCGAGTGTTCATGCATGTCGAAGATGTGGTCAATCCATCAATCGAAGTCCTGCCGCCGCCGCTGGTGCCAGGGTCCATCGACGACGTCCATTACAGGAGTCAATGTCAGACTTATCGCTGTGTTGCTCGGAACGATGGATGCCACGGGGCCTACTCCATCGCGCGGCGGAGGCCACTGCTTCTTTGGGAGAAGAGGCATGGCTGGCTGCCTGGATGTGCTCTAATTTGAGGTAAATAATGAATCTTGTCAGATACTAGTTAAATCTGAGCTATGGGTGTGAAGCAATGATATGCCAGTACATTTGATTGTGACCTCTTCTAAGTTTGTACCTGAACTTTTTTTAGAAAGGGTTGTACGTCAACTTAATGTGCTAGCAGAACTTATTGTGTTGTCTGTCTGTTTTCTTTGCACAACATTCAAGATATTTCCCCGTCATTGATAAAGATGATGAACCATTATGTACGACTTCATTGGTTTCAACATAGCCCTTCCCGTAGCGATCCACTGCTTCCATCCTGATTGTGCCGCCTGCGTGAAATATTTGTATGCAAGCTCAGTGTGCTATGATGTTCTATATAATTTTGTCAACTATGTAAGTTTTTATTGAGCATCAGCAATGCATATGGCTGAAAGATGTATTTACGAGCATCGATCGATGGGTCTCTCTCTCTATCTCTCTCTCTCTCACACACACGCACACGCACAAGTGGGACCCGTTGAATTATTTATTTGCTCGGGACAGCTTTTAATTAGGTTCCACTGTAATCTAACTTTTTTCTTAAGTTATTAATTGAGCTCAGTGACTTCAAAAAGTTGTACAGAAGCCTTCTTTGGGCCTTTCCTGCATCGCTGAATGTGGGCTGAGTAACCATGTTAGGTTGTACTGTACTACACAGGCCTTTTTTTCAACATCAGCAATGCAACTGGGCCGACAGTTGTACACAATATCTGGGTCAACTTGTTATTCTCCGCCCCACTGGGCTGCAAACTTTCCTAGGAGGTATGCATTAGGCTTAACAAGAAAATGGACTTTAAGAAATAATAAATGGGATGTAATTATAATAACTGGACAGTTACTATGCACCAAACACGTAATTAGTTTGAAAAATATAATATTTTTGGAATTTGAAAATTCTAATTTCATTACTTGTTGCGCGCTCAATATTTCGTTTGATTTTAACGTAATACTACTTTATTTTCAAATTATATTTAACCTGACTAGAAATTTCGGATAAAAATATTTCGTATCCCATCAAAATGTGGGAATTTTTTTGAATTCTGTTTTGAGCGGTTGTTTGAAATTATTAATCGTTGTCCTAGCTAGAAGTTGGGCTGTACTTTTAACAAACTGTAAATGGGCTGTAGTAAATTCCATTAGAATTAAAAAATGGGCTATACATTCTTACAAATCACAAATGGGCTATATGTTCTCTGCCAAATTGGAGCTGTGGGCCTACTAAGTTCACGCGTACCAAGGGTTTTGTCAACTTAGTCAATATAAACGATTCTAGCTACAGTGATCGTACAATGTCCATCCAACGGCCGTAGTGCTTCTTCAACCTCTGGTCTTCTTGCTCCAGCCCCCAAAGCAGCGCCGGTCGTGTCGCGTGCTCCTGCCTCCCGTGGCCGGCTGTGATGCCTCGGAGGCCTCATCGCCCCGTACTACTCCCACCGCTGGCCAGGCCATCCCTCTACTCACCCACACCCCCCGTTATTCTACGGCGACAGCAGCCACACACCGCAGTCGAACCAGTGAACCCTCGTACTCCTCTCCGCGCAAGCTTCCGCTGCTGCGTCTTCCCCGGCTCCGCGTCGTCCCCTTCCTAGGCCTCGCCGTCATCCAGACCACCGCCCTGGTGCTCTCAGCGCGGCGTGGTCAACGTGGTCAACGACCAACTTCCATCGGAAGAGTATTGTACGTGGAGAAGCTGATAGCTGGGTCCAGGCGGCCGCAAGGAAGTGCCTCCTTATTATGCGCAAAATAATTATTCCTCCACCTGACAGCAGGGACCCACCGGACGGGCCACCTTATTTCGCGAAAAAAACGTTTCCCCCTGACTGCTGGGACCCATCGGACGGGCCAATTTATTTCGCAAAAAAACGTTCCCCCCGCTATCAGCTCGGACCCACCAGAAGTGCCTCCTTATTATGCACAAAAAATGAATACTCCCCCTGCTAGCTGGGACCCACCATGGTGGGAGGCTGACTTGTGGGCCTACTAAGTTGACTAGGACGGGGGACTTTGTCAACTTTAGTCAATATGAACGATTCTAGCTCCAGTGACCGTACGATGTCCATCCAACGGACGTAGTGCTTCTTCAACCTCTGGTCTTCTTGCTCCAGCCGCCCAAAGTAGCGCCGGTCGTGTCGCATGCTCCTGCCTCTCGTGGCCGGCTGTGTTGCCGCGGAGGCCTCACCGCCCCCTACTATTCCCACCACTGGCCAGGCCCTGCGGCGACGGCAGCCTCACACCACAGCCGAACCAGTGAATCCTCGTACTCCTCTCCGCCCGGGCTTCCACTACCGCATCTTCTCCGGCTCCCCGTCGTCCCCTTCCTAGGCCTCGCCGTCGTCCACCGCCCTGGTGCTCTCGGCGCGGCGTGGTCAACGTGGTCAAGGAACGACTTCCATCGAACGTGGACTGTACGTGGAGAGGCTGACAGCTGGGTCCACGGCCGCAGCATGGAAGTGCCTGCTTATTACGCGGAAAATAATGATTCCTCCACCTGACAGCTGGGACCCACCGGACGGGCCACTGTATTTCGCGAAAAAAACGTTTGCCCCTGACTGCTAGGACCCACCAGCTACATCTTCGCACGCAAGGAAGTGCGTCCGGGATAAAAAAACGATTCGCCCCCTGACTGCTGGGACCCACTAGCTACATCTTTGCAGGCAAGGAAGTGCCTGACAGTCGGGACCAACCTGGCCGAAGCATACGTAGCGTTGTCATTCTAGTCGCGAACGTGTACGTACATATATACTGGTGGATGTAGAGGCATGCACGTGTCATAGTAGAGGCGCGTACGTGTCGTAGTAGAGGCGCGCACGTAGCATGTACACATACGTATAGCGGCCAGGGTGCAAGAAAGAAAATACGGCCACGTATGTGTACATACGGGTGGGGTCTCGAACGCCTACTCACGCATACGTACGGCCAGGGCTCGTGTACATGGCTGGGTCGGAACGGAGAAACAGCGTCGTCGTCGTGTTCATGGGGAGGCAACGGAATGCGTCATGTTCATGGGGAGGCAACTGAATGCGTCGTGTTCATCCGGAGGCAACGGAACACGTGGGAGCCAACCGGCTGGGTCGGAACGGAATGCGTGGTCGTGTTCATCGGGAGGGCTTGGACGGAACAGGCGATGGAAACGAGGCCTGGCGTACTGCACAACGGAGGAAACGGACCTCCTACATTCGGAACGGGGTCCTATTGATCGGGAGGGGTCTGGCATACCGTAAAACGGAGGAAACGGACCTCCTACGGTCGAAACGGGGGTCCTGTTGATCGGGAGGGGTGTGGCTTACCGCAAAACGGACGAAATGGACTTCTGTTAGAGCTCTATGGTCAAAATGGGGGTCCTGTTCATCAGGAGGGGTGTGGCGTACTGCAAAATGGGACTCCACGGGATACTGTTCATCTCCATCGTCGACCTCCTCCAGCCTCCACGGGTTCCTGTTCATCCAGCCTCCACCGCGTGCTACTCCACCGGCTACTGTTCAACCACCCCTCCACGGGCTCCCCTCCACCGTCTGCTGTTCATCCAGCCATCCACACCACAGGGTCCTGTTCAACCACCCCTCCACGGGCACCCCTCCACCGTCTACTGTTCATCCAGCCCTCCACCACACCACGGGGTCCTATTCATCCAGAGGCAATGCCACCGCTCACTGTTCATCGAACCCCCCCCCCCCGCAACGCTCATTGTTCATCCAATCGGTCGGCTTCAGTTAGCAGTAGTAGCGAAGGAATCGCTCGATCGGGTTCAGTTAATAGCCATCGATCGATCGCTCGGGTTCAGTAACGCGTAGACTGTAGTGCAACCGCTCGGGTTCAGTTAGAGCCCAACGCCTCGCTCGGGTTCAGTTAGAGCCAACGCCTCGCACACACGCGCGTACATGTACGAGAGAAAGGCCCATCGCTCAGCCCCCGACCTCCCACCATTACCGGGAACTCCCCGAAATTTCCTCCCCCTCGCTTCTACCACAGTATTTTCCGTCATGGACGGCCCAAAGAATGTCATGCAGCTGCGTCTCCGGCGTGCCCAGGACGAAAAGCCCATTTCCTGTCTTGATTTTTTGTCATAGAAGTAGGATCCCACCACATCTATGATGATACTGGGTTTTGTCACAATTATCGTCATAGAAGTGTCATATGTATGACAAAAAAAATTCGTTCGGCCCAAAATGTCACGAATGTGTCTTTTTTTGTAGTGTGTCTATATAAACCGGAGGACTTAGTCCAGAGGGGAGAGATATTCATTACCATAGCCATACAAGCTAGGCCTCTAGGGTTTAGCCATTACGATATCGAGGTAGATCAACTCTTGTAATACTCATATTCATCAATATCAATCAAGCAGGACGTAGGGTATTACCTCCATATAGAGGGCCCGAACCTGGGTAAACATCGTGTCTCCTGTTACCATCTACTTTAGACGCACAGTTCGGGACCCCCTACCCGAGATCCACTGGTTTTGACACCGACATTGGTGCTTTCATTGAGAGTTCCTCTGTGCCATCGTCAAGAGGTTCGATGGCTCCTCCAATCATCTACAACGATACTGTCGAGGGGGGAGTCTTCCTCCCCGAACAGATCTTCGTGTTCGGCGGCTTCGCACTGCGGGCCAACTCACTTGGCCATCTGGAGCAGATCGAAAGCTACGCCCCTGGCCATCAGGTACGAATTGGGAGCTTGAACTACATCTCGGACATCCTTGGAGATTTGATCTTCACCGGATTTGAGACCGCGGCGACCGCTCTTGGTCACCTCGATGAACATGACCTAAATCTGTCATCGGACCGCATTCAGGAGATAGCCCCTGCAACCGCTCTGACCTTAGATCTGGAGCGTACTGCGCCATCCAAGGATCGGAGGCTCAACCCCACCATGGAGGCCACAGATTCCCCGGCGTTGGAGCCACACATCGACTTAAGCTCACACGATATCTGTGTCACCGAAACTCCGGACTCGTCTCCGGGCATAAGTTCTGAACCATGTGAGCCCGTGGATGCCGAACTTGATCGTTTATCGATCTTCGAGTTCATCACCGCAGACATCTTCTAGCACTCGCCTTTGGGTGACATGCTAAACATAGTAAAGAACATGTCCTTGGCAGAGGACTCACAGCTGAATATCCGGTTCGAACTAGGGGTTGATGATGGAAAAATTCGCATCCCACCCACCACCCACTACATAGCCATTGTCGAGGACTTAACCGACATGCTCGATTATGACTCTAAAGACCTTGACGGTATAGACGATGATGCCGATGAGGAGCAGGGCCAAAACCCACCGTTTACCGGACGTTGGACGGTCACTTCTTCATACGACGTATACATGGTGGATGCACCTAAAGAAACTAACGATGAGGACAAAGAAGATCCATTTGAGAATGAACCTCCTGAGACACAGCCCAGACGCCGGCGTCAGTGGCGCCGCTCTAAGTCACATCATGCAAAAGACAGCAATGCCGGCACGAGAGAAAACAACACCCCGGACGATGCCGAAGACAATGAAGACCCTGTTGAGGCGACGTCCGAACAGGATGAACGGGAAGACGGGCACGATAGCCCTGACCAACAAGCCATACACGAAGACTCGGAGGACAGTAACTATCTTCTGCTCTCCAAGGATGAGGAGAGCCTCAGCGATGAGGATTTCATCGTGCCTGAGGAACCTCTCGAGCAGGAGCGCTTTAAAGGCTGGCTATTAGCCACTGCAAGGAGCCTGAAAAAGAAGCAGCCGTAGCTTCAAGCTGACCAAGACCTGCTCAACGATAGAAGGACAGACATCCTAATAGCCGGATATACGGCCTCAAGTGCACAACCAAAGGTTACCCGAAGCGTAGATTGCTACCTCAGTTCAATGTGGAGGCACTGGAACCTGTACCACGCGGTGGGACAATGCGGCTAACCGACCACCCTGTGGTCGGGATAAAGTGGCATCTCAAGCCGAACAGCAGCCCGCCTCAACCCAAAGAAAAAACAAAGATAAAATAGCTCGGGATCATACATACGACCCTCGGTAGGACCTGGACAGTAGACCAGAACATACCAGATCGATCTATGGATCACGAGGACGTGCCTCGATGCGCAACGGCGGCTACCTATTCGGACATGACAAGTCTAGTCATGACCGGGCCAAAAACCGCAGACGGACTCCATCTAAGCTACGTCGCGACGTGGCCCAATATAGAGGCACCGCACACCCACTCTGCTTCACTGACGAAGTAATGGAGCATGAATTCCCAGAAGGGTTTAAACCCGTGAATATCGAATCATATGATGGAACAACTGATCCCACCGTATGGATCGAGGATTTTCTTCTCCATATTCATATGGCTTGCAGAGATGACCTTCACGCCATCAAATACATCCCACTAAAACTCAAAGGACCAGCAAGGTACTGGTTAAACAGTCTGCCTGAAAACTCTATCGGCAGCTGGGAGGATTTGGAAGATGCCTTCCGCGACAACTTCCAAGGTACATATGTCCGGCCACCAGATGCCGATGACTTAAGTCACATCGTCCAGCAGCTAGGAGAGTCAGCCAGGAAGCTCTGGACTAGGTTCTTAGTTAAAAAGAACCAAATCATAGACTGTCCGGACGCGAAAGACCTAGCGGCCTTTAAACACAGTTTCCGGGATGAGTGGCTCGCCCGCCACCTCGGTCAGGAGAAACCAAAATCCATGTTAGCCCTTAGCACTCTGATGACCCGCTTTTGCGCGGGAGAAGATAGCTGGCTCGCTTGTAGAAGCAGCAGCGCCAGTGACCCGGGCACTTCCAAAGTACGAGACGGCAACGGGAAACCATGACGCAATAAACACAAACGTGGCAATAGTAATGAGGGAACGCACGACATAACGGTCAACGCTGGATTCGGCGGCCCCAAACCCGGTCAACGGAAAAAGGCATTTACGGCAAATAGAGACGGACCATCCAATTTAGATAAGATATTGGATAGGCCCTTCCAGATTCATGGCCACCCCAATAAACCAGCTAATCACACCAACAGAAGCTATTGGGTCCTCAAACAGGCCGGCAAGTCAAATGCCGAACACAAGGGGAAGAGGCCGCCTGGCGACAGCGACGACGAAGAAACTCGTCAACCAAACACTGGGGGTCACAAGAAGTTTCCCCCCGAAGTAAAGACAGTGAACATGGTATACGTGACACACTCCCCTACAGGGGAACACACTGAGTGCTCCCGCCATACAGAGGACCATACTACGGCTACCTCAACCGAACTACACAGTGGGGGACTAGCAGTTCGGCTTCCACCACTCACCTAATATACCTGCAAAGTCTGTGCCGCGCATACATAATTATACACTTAAAATATCCTGGGCGCCGGCGGAAGCACAATACGGACGGACCTGCAAGTACTCCCATAACCTCCCCTTTTTTCTAATTACTTTTTCTTCTTCCTTTTTCTCTTTCCTCTCCATAGGTAGCTCAATGGCTGGCCACGGACTCTATCGGAGTTCGGGTGCGTACACTCACCCAAGGGCTAGTTCCGTCAAGGAGTCCCTTCACCGAGGACAGGCCCCGCAGACGTGTGACAGGAGGTCCAAAATAACTTTTTGCAGACCGCACTCTCTATTTCGAGCCTGTAAAGTGCCTTTTTTCCTCCGCCTTCAACCACTGGCATGTCAAATAGCCAGGTTGCGGCTTTGTTATCTATATAAATGATTGGCACATCACTCAGATCCCAGTAAAAATAATCCACTCTTTTCTAAAGAACCAAGTTTTCCCCCTATGGTTGTTTTAAACATATACCTGGGCATAACTTGCCAGGGGCTCGGTATGGGAACAAACGAGTGGTCAACAAGTCCGAACAGCTTTATAGCGTACTTCGGTGTCGCGAGTTTGGCCTTATATGCATCAGCTCCAAATCATGTCTTGGGTCAATAGTTGGGTTGCCCAGCTCCTGTGCTTGCTACCCTACGTTCCACTCTATCGGCTAGGGTAGTAAAGGGAGAACTATTGCGATTGTGCTTCTGCTTCATCTGGTTAAGCACCTCAGTAGAGAAAGCTGAAAATTGACTGTCATGATGCAGCGAGAGCTGGTCAACCACTCGATGACGTATTGGAATCTTTCGCGATTCCTTCCGTGTCACACGAAGGACCTCTTTCCTATCAAATATGTAAACGCATCGTATGAATAAGCCGCATACATACAAGGGGCTATATCGTAGACCCACCATAAAACTCATATGGCTAAGTGAAAGTGTTAACGCCCTATAGTCCGATTGCCTGGTTCGCCGCATTGACACCTCCTTCACAGACCAAGACGTTGGGTCAAGAGTAATCAGATGCTTTTCTAAACACCCTCGTATTTCCTACGAGGGGGCTGAAGCCAACGACTGGAAAACTTTCAGATTATATACAAACGGCCGCACAGGAGGAATAACAGCCTTTAGGCAAAACTAAAATATAGACTGATTATAAAAATTGTCTTTTACAATTCGTACAGAGTTCATTCGAATATTATGCCTTTCGAACATTGACCCTCTATCAAGCAGGCAACCTCCAAGACGTCCTCAAAATAATCCTCTAGTGCGTGATGGTCCTTGCCCTTGGGTGGACCCTTTGCCGCAATATCAATGGCCTTCATCTTCCCCCAGTATGTCCTAACTCGGGCGAAGGCCATCCATGCACCTTCAATGCACGTCGACCGCTTTGCGGCGTCGCTACGTGGCACCGCATCAGTAAGCTGCTGCACCAAGACGAAGTAGCTATTAGGAATAGGATCAGTCGGACACAACCGGAGTAGGACGTTCTTCATGGCAGCGCCAGACATCTTGTGAAGCTCGGCCCATTGGGACATTTGTTCATTCAGCAACAGAGGGTGTTTTGATGCACTAAACTATGACCAGAAAAGCTTCTTCGTTGCATATCCCTCTTGCGCCTGGTAAAACTGTGCCGCATCGGAAGAACTCTTCGGTAGGTCCAAAAACGCGTCTGGAGAGCTCCACACTTGGTTAAGCTGAGCATAATTTGGATCGCCGAACTTAGTCTGTAATAAAAAGGGCTTACCAGCCACAATCTCCCCAGCTTGCCGAATCTCCTCACGGGCCTCTTTAGATTCGGACGGCGCTTCTTTCGCCTCGCGCAAGGCCTTGTCAAGATCAGCTGTTTTGGCTTTATTTGCCTTCTCAAGGAATTCTAGCGGCTAGTAGCATTCTTTAGTTCGAGCGCCATCGCAGATATTTTCCCCACGTCTTGGTGTTGAGCAGCTCGTTCGGCCTTTAACTCGGCCAATGCCTTTTCGGCAGCCGCATTACTAAACCGGGCCTGCACCTTGGCCTGGGCCAGCTCCACCCGAATAATCTCAATGGTGGCGGCACCATCTGCAGCCATATATATCCAAGTATGCAATTTTCAGCGTCATGCTTATTTTACAAACACATATGTGTAAGGACTGCTCCGAATACATACCTTGCGACTCGTCAAGACGCCTATTGATTAATGCAATGTCATCCCCTACCACATCAAGCTTTCACTGTAGCTCGACAATATCCGTAGTCCGGGTAGTCGTTAGGGGAGAAACAGCTTGTGTTCCAATTAATTAGGTCAGCCCCTGGGCATTTCTTTTGATCCTCTGATTGCCTCCCTCGGGAAGCCAATCAGAGTCTCAGGGGCTACTATGTATAAACAGGTGCATTTCGTGACTAAACACAATTGAACATATTACAGTACAAACTTCAAAACCTCTTACTAGGCCCACAAAGGCCTCATTCAATCCGCGCTTCACAGACATGACCTTTTCAACCACCGTGCCCGTCAAGGTACGATGTTCCTCTAAGACGGACGCCTGCTGTAGGATGTTCGTCAGTATATCTGGCGCCTCTGGATCTGTGGAGGCTGCTATAGGAGTACGGCCACCCTTTGAAGGGATCCATTTATTCGTATCCGGCTGTAGACCGGATTGTTTAGGGCCTTCATTACTGGTCCCCGGACCCTATGCCACTGAAGTATCATCTTCGGGTAATATCTTCATCATCCCTCGCACCGCCTGTTGGTCGGGGGAGACCCTCCGCCACGACACCTCGAAGTCGTCCGCCCTATGGGGCAGAGAGGCCGGTGGAGGCATCTCGCTTTCCATCATCTCTGGGAGAAGGTCCCCCGAGGAAGAGGATTGTTGAAGAAGACTGTGTGCCGAACTGCAAAAAATATATATTCTAGGTATTACAAGAAAAAAGGGACATGTCTAAAACATCCTTTTTTACATACGATTTGGCATGAGGCTTGTCCTCATCATGAGACTGCATGTCGACGTCCTCCAAGCCTGAGCCGCCCGACAGAGGCATCTTGCCTTGCTTAGGAGCCTTTTCCTCCCATTCTTCGGAGGCGGCCCTTTGATTTCCATGGGGGGAAGAGGCGTTGACCTCCCCCTCATTTTTGTCTTCGGACGATGGGATCTTGATTCCTCCGAACACAATGTCTGATACACCTTCGGGATGGAGGCCATCTTTGGGCCTCTTTGCCTTGCCCCCCTTCACAGGCATCTGGTATGTTGCCAGGGCCAGCATCCTTATTAAAACAGGGTTCGCTGGGCCTTCTGGCAGGGGGGCCGAACACATAATTAGTTCCGCTTTCTTTATCCAGCCCTGGAAGAAGATAGTTTTCTCAATACCATATTATGGTATGTGTAACTACAAAGTGTTCGGAAGACAAGTGCTTATCGGGGTATCCAGACGGTTGCAGTCAAGGCCAGCGTCCTCAATAGTGTCCAGCCAATGTTTTTGCTTCCCGGAAAACAACTTCCACATCCCTTCATGCAGAGTGCCGAAGAAGTTTAGGAGGGTTCGTGGTGCTTCTGGATTAAGCTCCCACATGCGGTGAGATCTGCGCTAGCATGACAGGATTCGGTGAACTAGCATCACTTGAATCACATTGAGAAGATCGATGTCTCTCTCAAGGAGGGTTCAGATGCGGCTTTGTAAAGTTTGCACTTCGTCAACTGATCCCCAGTCCAGCCCCTTATTAATCCATGATGCAAGCTGTGGCGGAGGGCCGGAACGGAGGGCAGGTATAGCTGCCCACTTGGTGCTATGGGGTTCCGTGACATAAAACCACTCTCGCTACCATTGGTTGGAGGTTTCAGTGAAAGATCCTTTTGGCCAGAGAGTGTTGGTAAGCTTTCTCACTACAGCACCACTGCACTCCGCATGTTCCCCGTCGACTACCTTCGGCTTCACACTAAAAGTCTTGAGCCATAAGCCAAAGTGTGGGGGGATTCAGAGGAAGCCCTCGCATGTAATGATAAATGCCGAGACGTGGAGGAAAAAGTCCAGAGCTAGATCATGAAAATCTAGTCCGTAATAAAACATTAGCCCCCGAATGAAGGGGTGAAGAGTGAACCCTAGCCCTTGGAGGAAGTGGGAGATGAATATGACCCTCTCGCCAGATCTGGGGGTCGGAATAACCTGTCCTTGAGCAGGAAGCCTATGGTCGACCTCCGCGGTTAAGTTTCTGGCCGCCCGAAGCTTTGCAATATCATCCTCTATAACGGAGGAAGCCACCCATCGTCCTTGAGGGCTGGGTCCGGACATGATGGGGAGGCTTGAAGTGATGAAGTCGAACCTTGGGTGCTAGAACTTGAGGTTGGGAAGGCTGAGGAGAGGTTTGGCATGAAAAAGACAGCCCTTGGTTCCTTTATAAAGGCAGCGGGTATTGAACGCCTCCTCCTAAGCCCGAGAACCTGCCTATTCCTAAGGAATGTTTCCCGCAGGACGGTTGGGTTACCCACGCTCGTATCGATGAGAATCCCGCAATAAGGGGACACGATCTCTACTTCTACAGGACGTGCCAACAAAAACCACGCCCCGAAACGTGGAACGGTGGGACGGTAAATGGTTCGAAATAATGATGGGCAAGCATGATGTCACATTACTAAAGTGGTCAGCTAATTGGATTCGTGAAATATTATACTCTCTATGGCTGTGTGTTGCAGATCCGGACACGTTTGTTTCATCCGAAGACTATCTTGGAGTTCGGAAGAAGGAACCCGCCTTATGCCGAAGACATATCTACATGCCGGATACCTTGTCATTGAAGCCGCGTTCAGGGGATACTGAGGGAGTCCTAGACTTAGGGGTCCTCGGGCGTCCGGCCTGTTAGCCATGGGCCGGACTGATGGGCTGTAAAGAACAGGAAGACCAAAGACTGCACCCGTGTCCGGATGGGACTCTCCTTGGCGTGGAAGGCAAGCTTGGCGACCAAATATGTAGATTCCTTACCTTGTGTAACCCTAGATCCTCCAACTGTCTATATAAACCGGAGGACTTAGTCCGGAGGGGAGAGATATTCATTACCATAGCCATACAAGCTAGGCCTCTAGGGTTTAGCCATTACAATCTCGAAGTAGATCAACACTTGTAATACTCATATTCATCAATATCAATCAAGCAGGACGCAGGGTCTTACCTCCATAGAGAGGGCCCGAACCTGGGTAAACATCGTGTCCCTTCTCCTGTTACCATCGACCTTAGACGCACAGTTCGGGACCCCCTACCTGAGATCCACCGGTTTTGAGACCGACAACGGGGTCCTGTGCAACAACCCCTCCATGGGCTACTGTTCATCCAGCCCTCCACGGGGTCCTGTTCATCCGCCGGCTCGATCGATCGGTGTACTGTTCATCCAGCGGCAACGGCCTCTACTACCACGGGGTCCTGTTCATCTAACCCCCCACCGAGAACTGTTCATCCAAACCTCCTCAACAACGTTCACTGTTCATCAAGGGAAGGAGGCAACAGTGTTCGATCGACTTCAGTTAGCAGCAGTAGCGAAGGAATCACTCGGGTTCAGTTAACAGCAAGGGGTCGATCGATCGCTACGCGTAGCCTGCACTGCAATCGCTCGGGTTCAGTTAGAGCCCAACGCCTTGCTCGGGTTCAATTAGATCCCAATGCCTCGCACACACGCGCGTACATACGAGAGAAACGCGCATCGCTCGGCCCCGACCACCCACCATAACCGGGAACTCCCATATATTTTCCGCGCCCTTGCTTCTACCATGTTTTTTTTGGTCATGGATGGCCCAAAGAATGTCATGCAGTTGCGTCTGCGGCCCGCCCAGGACGAAAAGCCCATTTACCGTCATGATTTTTTGTCATAGAAGTAGGACCCCACCACATCTATGATGATACTGGGTTTTGTCAAAATTATTGTCATAGAAGTGTCATAAGTATGACAGGAAAAAAATTCGTTCGACCCAAAATGTCACGGATGTGTCTTTTTGTGGTGTGATGATAGTGTCATTGACGGAGTTCTTCAATCACTACCACCAAGCTACAAAAGGTTCGTGATGAACTATAATATGCAAGGGATGGATAAGACAATTCCCGAGCTCTTCGCAATGCTAAATGCTGCGAAGGTAGAAATCAAGAAGGAGCATCAAGTGTTGATGGTTAACAAGACCACTAGTTTCAAGAAAAAGGGCAAAGGGAAGAAGGGGGACTTCAAGAAGAACATCAAGCAAGCTGTTGCTCAAGTGAAGAAACCCAAGACTGGACCTAAGCCTAAGACTGAGTGCTTCTACTTCAAAGGGACTGGTCACTGCAAGCGGAACTGCCCCAAGTATTTGGTGGATAAGAAGGATGGCAAAGTGAAAGGTATATTTGATATACATGTTATTGATGTGTACCTTACTAATGCTCGTACTAGCGCCTGGGTATTTGATACTGGTTCTGTTGCTCATATTTGCAACTTGAAACAAGGGCTACAGATTAAACGAAGATTGGCTAAGCACGAGGCGACGATGCGCGCGGGAAATGGTTCCAAAGTCGATGTGATCGCCGCCGTCACACTACCTCTACATCTACCTTTGGGGTTATTTTAGACCTGAATAATTGTTATTTGGTGCCAGCGTTAAGCATGAACATTATATCTGGATCATGTTTCATGCGAGACGGTTATTCATTTAAATCAGATAATAATGGTTGTTCTATTTATATGAGTAATATCTTTTATGGTCATGCAACCTTAATGAGTGGTCTATTTTTGTTGAATCTCAATAGTAGTGATACACATATTCATAATATTGAAGAAAATTATACAATTTTAATAATGATAGTGCAACTTATTTGTGGCACTGCCGTTTAGGTCATATTGGTGTAAAGCGCATGAAGAAACTCCATGCTGATGGGCTTTTGGAATCACTTTATTATGAATCACTTGATGCTTGCAAACCATGCCTCATGGGCAAGATGACTAAGACTCCGTTCTCTGGAACAATGGAGCGAGCAACTGACTTATTGGAAATAATACATACTGATGTATGCGGTCCGATGAGTGTTGAGGCTCGCAGCGGATATCGCTATTTTCTGACCTTCATAGATGATTTGAGCAGATATGGGTATATCTACTTGATGAAACATAAGTCTGAAACATTTGAAAAGTTCAAAGAATTTCAGAGTGAAGTGGAAAATCATCGTAACAAGAAAATAAAGCTTCTACGATCTGATCGTTGAGGTGAATATTTGAGTCATGAGTTTGGTCTTCATTTGAAACAATGTGGAATAGTTTCGCAACTCACGCCACCTGGAACACCACAACGTAATGGTGTGTCCGAACGTCGTAACCACACTTTATTAGATATGGTGCGATCTATGATGTCTCTTATTTACCGCTATCGTTTTGGGGTTATGCATTAGGGCTTCATTCACGTTAAATAGGGCACCATCTAAATCCATTGAGACGACACCATATGAACTATGGTTTGGCAAGAAACCTAATTTATCGTTTGTTAAAGTTTGGGGCTGCGATGCTCATGTGAAAAAGCTTCAACCTAATAAGCTCGAACCCAAATCAAAGAAATGTGTCTTCATAGGATAAACAAAGGAAACCATTGGGTACACCTTCTATCACAGATATGAAGGCAAGATATTCCTTGCTAAGAATAGATCCTTTCTAGAGAAGGAGTTTCTCTCGAAAGAAGTGAGTGGGAGGAAAGTAGAACTTGATGAGGTAATTGTACCTGCTCCCTTATTGTAAAGTAGTTCATCATAGAAATCAGTTCCAGTGATTCCCACACCAATTAGTGAGGAAGCTAATGATAATGATCATGAAACTTCGGATCAAGTTACCACCGAACCTCGTAGGTCAACCAGAGTAAGGTCCGCACCAGAGTGGTACAGTAATCCTGTTCCAGAGGTCATGTTACTTGACCATGACAAACCTATGAACTATGAGGAAGCGATGATGAGCCCAGATTCCGCGAAATGGCTTGAGGCCATGAAATCTGAGATGGGATCCATGTATGAGAACAAAGTGTGGACTTTGGTTGACTTACCCGATGATCGGCAAGCCATAGAGAATAAATGGATCTTCAAGAAGAAGACTGACGCTGATGGTAATGTTACTATCTATAAAGCTCGACTTGTTGTGAAAGGTTTTCGACAAGTTCAAGAAGTTGACTACGATGAGACCTTCTCACCCGTAGCGATGCTTAAGTCAGTCCGAATCATGTTAGCAATTGCCGCATTTTATGATTATGAAATTTGGCAAATGGATGTCAAAACTGCATTCCTTAATGGATATCTTAAAGAGGAGTTGTATATGATGCAACCAGAAGGTTTTGTCGATCCAAAAGGTGCTAACAAAGTGTGCAAGCTCCAGCGATCCATTTATGGACTGGTGCAAGCCTCTCGGAGTTGGAATATACGCTTTGATAGTGTGCTCAAAGCATATGGTTTAATACAGACTTTTGGAGAGGCCTGTATTTACAAGAAAGTGAGTGGGAGCTCTCTAGCATTTCTAATTTTATATGTAGATGGAATATTGTTGATTGGAAATAATACAATATTTCTGGATAGCATGAAAGGATACTTGAATAAGAATTTTTCAATGAAAGACCTCGGTGAAGCTGCTTACATATTGGGCATCAAGATCTATAGAGATAGATCAAGACGCTTAATTGGACTTTCACAAAGCACATACCTTGATAAATTTTTGAAGAAGTTCAAAATGGATCAGTCAAAGAAAGGGTTCTTGCTATGTTACAAGGTGTGAAGTTGAGTCAGACTCAATGCCCGACCACTTGAAAAGATAGAGAGAAAATGAAAGTCATTCCCTATG
The DNA here is from genome assembly GCF_003073215.2 of Triticum urartu. Lineage (NCBI taxonomy): Eukaryota > Viridiplantae > Streptophyta > Magnoliopsida > Poales > Poaceae > Triticum > Triticum urartu. The sequence continues at coordinate 63,057,868 of NC_053022.1, read as the reverse complement.
CCTCGGCCATAGGTTCTATCATGTATGCAATGTTGTGTACCAGACCTAATGTGTGCCTTGCTATTAGTTTAGCAGGGAGGTGCCGAAGTAATCCAGGAGTGGATCACTGCACAGCGGTCAAGAACATCCTGAAATACCTGAAAAGGACTAAGGATATGTTTCTCGTTTATGGAGGTGACAAAGAGCTCGTCGTAAATGGTTACGTCAATGCAAGCTTTGACACTGATCCGGATTACTCTAAGTCACAAACTGGATACGTATTTATATTGAATGGTGGAGCTGTTAGTTGGTGCAGTTCCAAGAAGAGCGTCGTGGAGGGATCTACGTGTGAAGCGGAGTACATAGCTGCTTCGGAAGCAACAAATGAAGGAGTCTGGACGAAGGAGTTCATATCCGATCTAGGTGTAATACCTAGTGCATCGGGTCCAATGAAATCTTTTGTGATAATACTGGTGCAATGGCCTTGGCAAAGGAATCCAGATTTCACAAGATAACCAAGCACATCAAGAGACGCTTCAATTCCATCCGCGATCATGTCAAGGAGGGTGACATAGAGATTTGCAAGATACATACGGATCTAAATGTTGTAGACCCGTTTACTAAGCCTCTCTCACAAGCAAAACATGATCAGCACCAAGACTCCATGGGTGTTAGAATCATTACTATGTAATCTAGATTATTGACTCTAGTGCAAGTGGGAGACTGAAGGAAATATTCCATAGAGGCAATAATAAAGTTGTTATTTATATTTCCTTATATCATGATAAATGTTTATTATTCATGCTAGAATTGTATTAACCAGAAACTTAGTACATGTGTGAATACATAGACAAAACTGAGGTTCCCTAGTATGCCTCTACTTGACTAGCTCGTTAATCAAAGATGGTTAAGTTTCCTAACCATAGAAAAGTGTTTTCATTTGATGAACGGGATAACATCATTAGAGAATGATGTGATGTACAAGACCATCTGTTAGCTTAGCATAATGATCGTTTAGTTTTATTGCTATTGGTTTCTTCATGACTTATACATGTTCCTCTGACTATGAGATTATGCAACTCCTGAGTACTGGAGGAACACCTTGTGTGCTATCAAACATCACGACATAACTGGGTGATTATAAATATGCTCTATAGGTGTCTCCGATGGTGTTTGTTTAGTTGGCATAGATCGATATTAGGATTTCTCACTCCGAGTATCGGAGAGGTATCTCTGGGCCCTCCCGGTAATGCACATCACTATAAGACTTGTAAGCCATGTGACTAATGAGTTAGTTATAGGATGATGCATTACAGAACGAGTGAAGAGACTTGCCGGTAACGAGATTGAACTATGTATGATGATACCGATGATCAAATCTTGGGCAAGTAACATACCGATGACAAAGGGAACAATGTATGTTGTTATGCGGTTTGACCGATAAAGATCGTCGTAGAATATGTAGGAGCCAATATGAGCATCCAGGTTCCGCTATTGGTTATTGACCGGAGATGTATCTCGGTCATGTCTACATAGTTCTCGAACCCGTAGGGTCCGCACGCTTAATGTTCGATGACGATTTGTATTATGAGTTATGTGATTTAATGACCGAAGTTTGTTCAGAGTCCCGGATGAGATCACAGACATGAAGAGAAGTCCTGAAATGGTCAAGAGGTAAAGATCGATATATTGTAAGGTTATATTCAGACACCGGAATGGTTCCGAAGTCTCTCGGGTATTTTCCGGAGTACCGGGAGGTTACCGGAACCCCCCAGCCCCCGGGGAAGTAATGGGCTTTAGTGGAAAGGAGATAAGGGCCTTAAGGGTGGCCGCGTGCCCCCCCAAGGGCTGGTCCGAATTGGACAAGGAGGGGGCGGCGCCCCCCTCTCTTTCCTTCTCCCCTCTTCCTCCTTCCGTCCTTCTTGGACCGCGAGTCCAAGTAGGACTCCCCCCTTGGCGCGCCCCCTCTAGGGTCGGCTTCCTCTTCCCCCCTCCTTTATATACGTGGGAGGGGGCACACCAAGTCTTCTCTTAGGCATGTGCGGTGCCCCCCTCCATAGTTACACACCTCAGTCATATCGTTGTAGTGCTTAGGCGAAGCCCTGCATCAATAACTTCATCATCACCGTCAACACGTCGTCGTGCTGACAAAACTCTCCCTCGTCCTCAACTGGATCAAGAGCTCGAGGGATGTCATCGAGCTGAATGTGTGCTAAACACGGAGGTGACGTACGTTTGGTGCTAGGGTCGGTTGAATCGCGAAGACGTTCGACTACATCAACTGCGTTACTAAACGCTTCCGCTTTCGGTCTACAAGGGTATGTGGACACACTCTCCCCTCTCATTTCTATGCATCTCCTAGATAGATCTTGCGTGATCGTACATAAAAAATTTCAAATATTACATTCCCCAACAAAAAACCCATGTATCTCAATGTTAGCGGCCAAGCGACGGTGGCATGGTGTTTGACATTCATTCTCATTTCTTGCATGGGACTTAAGCATGTAACCAAGGACACACATTCCAATTTTGAACCAATTTATATGTGCTGGAGCATGTGCATGTAGTTCAAATTCGAATTATGCATATGAATGCATAGAAAAATCAGTTAATGTATAAAAATTGCCAAGCGAACCTCGAAAAATCCCAAAAATTGACACAACACTCGTGTTGTTCTATGTTGACATAAGAAAAAATTTGAAAGTAAGAAGAGGCAACAGATATCGTTCCGTCCCCAAAGGTGGCACGTTCCCTACCGAAACCATCAGGCTTGTTGTGAGAGAAGCTCTGCTTTGCGAGAAGCTTATACCCAAACCTGCCCCAAATGGGACATTATTTTTACCACGGCATGTCGATGCCGTTCCATGATATCATGTCAAGTTTCATGAATTTTAGACGAGTTTTCGATTTACTAGAATTTTAAAACCATGTATCTCAATGTTAGCGGCCGAGCGATAGTGTCAAGGTGTTTGGCATTCATTCTCATTTCTTGCATGTGACCTAAGATTGAACCAAGGACAAACATTTAATTTTGCATCCCATTTTTATGGATTGGAGCATGTGAATGGATACGTCTCCATCGTATCTATAATTTTTGATTGTTCCATGCCAATATTCTACAACTTTCATATACTTTTGGCAACTTTTTATACTATTTTTGGGACTAACATATTGATCCAGTGCCCAGTGCCAGTTCCTGTTTGTTGCATGTTTTTTGTTTCGCAGAATATCCATATCAAACGAAGTCCAAACGGGATAAAAACTAACGGAGATTTTTTTGGAATATCTATGATTTTTGGGAAGAAAAATCCACGCGAAATGGTGCCCGAGGGAGGCATGAGGCAGGGGGGCTTGCCCCACCCCCTGGGAGCGCCCCTGACCCTCGTGGACACCCCGTAAGGCGGTTGGTGCCCTTCTTTCGCCGCAAGAAAGCTAATATCCGGACAGAGATCGTGTTAAAATTTCAGCCCAATCGGAGTTACGGAACTCAGGGAATATAAGAAATGGTGAAAGGGAAGAATCTGGGAACGCATAAACATAGAGAGACAGAGAGACAGATCCAATCTCGGAGGGGCTCTCGCCCCTCCCACGCCACGGAGGCCAAGGACCAGAGGGGAAACCCTGTTCCCATCTAGGGAGGAGGTCAAGGAAGAAGAATAAGAAGGGCCCCCTCTCCCCTTCTCTTCCGGTGGCGCCGGAATGCTGGTGTGGCCATCATCATCACCGCAATCTTCACCATCAACTTCACCGCCATCATCACCAACTCTTCCCCCCTCTATGCAGCGGTGTAACCTCTCTCTTACCCACTGTAATCTCTACTTAAACATGGTGCTCAATGCTATATATTATTTCCCAATGATGTATGGCTATCCTATGATGTTTGAGTAGATCCGTTTTGTCCTATGGGCTATTTGATGATCAAGATTGGTTTGAGTTGCGTGTTTTATTATTGGTGCTGTCCTATGGTGCTCTCCGTGTCGCGCAAGCATGAGGGATTCCCACTGTAGGGTGTTGCAATACGTTCATGATTCACTTATAGTGGGTTGCGTGAGTGACTGAAACACAAACCCGAGTAAGGGGGTTGTTGCGTATGGGATAAAGAGGACTTGATGCTCTAATGCTATGGTTGGGTTTTACCTTAATGATCTTTAGTAGTTGCGGATGCTTGCTAGAGTTGCAATCATAAGTGCATTTGATCCAAGTAGAGAAAGTATGTTAGCTTATGCCTCTCCCTCATATAAAATTGCAATAATGATTACCGGTCTAGTTATTGATTGCCTAGGGACAAATAACTTTCTTGTGACAAAAAGCTATTTACTAATACTAACTTAGTTGTGTCTTTATCTAAACAGCCCCTACTTTTTATTTAATTGCTCTTTATATTCTTGCAAATCTATCCAACAACACCTACAAAGTACTTCTAGTTTCATACTTGTTCTAGGTAAAACGAACATCAAGCGTGCGTAGAGTTGTATCGGTGGTCGATAGAACTTGAGGGAATATTTGTTCTACCTTTAGCTCCTCATTGGGTTTGACACTCTTACATATCGAAAGAGGCTACAATTGATCCCCTATACTTGTGGGTTATCAAGACCTTTTTCTGGCGCCGTTGCGGGGGAGCAATAGCATGGGGTGAATATTCTCGTGTGTGCTTGTTTGCTTTATCACCAAATAATTTTTATTTGCTGTTCTTAGTTGTTCTTTATCTTTAGTTATGGATATGGAACACGAAATACCAAAAAAATAGGTGTACTTGCTGCTCATGGAGATGAGGAACCTCCTAAAACCCTCAATGCTCGTTATGTGACAGATATTATGTACTACTTTGATAATCCAGAGAAAACCCCATTCAATTTGGTAGTGGGAGACACGTTGGATCAACGTGAATACTTTAGGGATTATCGCTTGACTCAAAAAGGGAAACTATTATGGGATCAAATTTATATGTTGTATTGGTATGCTAGGCAACTATGCTTGAGATATGATTATACTTGTTGCTCTAGGATGAAGGCTCCACACCGTAGAAGAATTTATTGATAATGAAACTTTGGCTTCTTATGAATTTTCATGTGAATTTAATGATTATACTTGAGATATGATTATACTTTTCATGTGAATTTAATGATAATGAAACTTTGGCTTCTTATGCTAGATGTATATATGGCTACTATGATGTGGAACAAATAGAAGAATTTTTTGCTTTTACGGGTGCTTATGAAAATGAATCTATGTTCAAAGAATATGAAAATCTTTATGATGCTGTCTACAGACCTGAAAATTTAGCTATCCTTAAATATTGTTATGAGAATTATGAATATAGTTCCGATATTGATGCATTTATTGAGAAAATCTCCTCTGTCCCAGAAGAGACTAATATTTTGCAGGAATCTATGGAAGAAGAAATTGATGAAACTGTGAGCTCATTGGATGAAAAAGATGAGGAGGAGAGCGAAGAACAAAAGGAGGAAGAACGGATTGATCACCCATGCCCACCTTCTAATGAGAGTAACTCTTCAACTCTTACATTGTTTAATTTCCCTTCGTGCTTACCGAAGGATGAATGCTATGATAATTTCTATGATCCCGTTGATTCTTTGGAAATATCCCTTTTTGATGATGCTTGCTATGCTTGTGGCCAAGATGCCAATATGAATTATGCTTATGGAGATGAACTTGCTATAGTTCCTTATGTTAAACATGAAATTGTTTCTATTGCACCCACACATGATAGTCCTATTATCTTTTTGAATTCTCCAAACTACACTATATCGGAGAAGTTTGTGCTTATTAAGGATTATATTGATGGGTTGCCTTTTACTACTACACATGATGATTTTGATAGATATAATATACATGTGCCTGCTGCTCCTACTTTCAATTATTATGAGAGAGGAACTATATCTCCACCTCTCTATGTTTCCAATACGATAAAATTGCAAGAAACTATTTATACTATGCATTGGCCTTTACTATGTGTGCATTAATTGTTCTTTTATGAGATGTCGATGCATAGGAAGAGAATTAGACTTCGTTGTTACATGATATACGTTACTTTGTGCTCACTACTAACTTACAAATCATTGTTAATTAAAATTGGCTTTGATATACCTTGGGATCTGGGTGGATTCACTACTTGAGCACTATATTCCTAGCTTAATGGCTTTAAAGAAAGCGCTGCCATGGAGACAACCTGTCACACCCTAGCTAGTTCAAGAATTAGAGTGTGCATCATGTTTAAATTCCTTTTAAATTTGAAATGGGGATGACAGAACCCCTAGCACCCCCCTTGGAACAACTAGGGTTTACTAAAAAACTTTTTCAATGAACCTGAAATGCCCTTCTAAAAAGCCCACCCTTTTTGTTTTGGGTTAAAACCTTTGACAAAAATGGTGCACATTTTTCTAGGACATCTAAGGTCATTGGATTAATCCTTATGGTATTTGCATTTGGGCATTTAAATGCTATAAAATATTTTAAATGCTCAAATAATCATAAACCAAAATGTTTGCTGTTGGATATATTCTAAGCAGTGGCCATGATTAATTTTATGATTTATGGTAATGCCCTGGTATTTTTAATAAAGCCCTGAAGTTACATAAATAATAAATAAATAAGAAAAACAGAAAGAGAGAGAGAGAAACCTACCTGACGCAGCCTACCTAACCCACCAGCCGGCCCACCTGGCGGCCTAGCACTGTGCTGGCCCACGCCAGCCAGCTGCTTCTTCCCCGCCAGGCAGGCAGGGAGGTGACGCTGGCGTGCCCGAGCTCGCCACAGCGTCACCTGCTTGCCGCCCGCGCCCTGGACGCCTGGACGCCACCACGTCGCACCCCGCAGCCCCTGGACACGCCATTCCCCCCTGTCTCTCTCCCTTCGCCGTTCCCCACCATGGCCGACGCTCCTGTCGCCGCACCGTCGTCGTAGCCGTGCCCTCCGTCGTCCTCGCGCCGCGTCATCGTGTCCACGAGCTCCGTCGTCGTCGATTACATCGAGTGGGTCGAGCCCCGAGCGCTCACTCGCCCCGGAGAAGCTGCATCGAGCTCGCCCTCAACTCCGACCACCAGAGATCCCTTTCGCCGCCCCTCCGCATCAACTCATCCCCGACCTCTCCGACTGCCTCGACGAGACCCCCGTGAGCTCAGCCACCTCCCCACCCTCTCCGCTCTCTCTCTCGAGCCCCGTAGCGACTGCATGTAGATCACCCGCACGCACCATCGCGGAGCTCGTCGCCGACGAGGCTCCGGCCACCCAATGGCCACGCCACCCTGTCCACTAGTCCTACCGCACCTCCAGGAGCTCAACACACCAATCCACGTGCCTCCCCGTGCCCCCTAGCGACTAGTTCATCCTCACCCAAGCTCCGGCCGCGGCCAAACTCGTCGCCGACGACGTTTCCGGCCTCCCCGAGCTCCACTTTCTCCACCAAACGACGCGGCTCGCTCCCCGCGTCACGTAGCTGCTCCCCGACGTCGATTTGGTCGCCGGAGACGCAAACCCGAGCCCCTCCGCCGAGTTGACCCTGTTTGACCCCCGTGTTGGCCCAGGTAGACCCCCCTGAGTCTATGACAGGTGGGGCCGGTCTGCTAATCAGTTTAAGATTAGTTTTAACTAATTTTAATTAGTTTAGTCACTGACATGTGGGCCCAGGCCCCACTGACAGTCAATTAGCACTAACATAATTTTGTTAATTAGTTGTGACACTGACAAACAGGGCCCACCAGTCAGGTTTGACCTGGCCGACCCAGTTGACCCGCTGACGTCACACCTATGTCATGCTGACGCATTAATTCAATTACTGGATTTATTCTTTAATAGGAAATTCCAGAAAATAGCCAAAACTTCTAAAAATCATAGAAAATCAACCATAGCTCCAAATGCAAAGATTTATATATGAAAAATTATCAGAAAAATTCAATCTATCCATCTGTAATGGTTTCGTGCATGACAAAAAAAGTTAACCTTGCTGTTTAAGCAGAATAAGGTAATTCACTAATAAGGCCATGTTTAATGAGCTAACATTTGAATCTTTGATTCAAATGAGTTCATCCCCTTCTGTTTTAGCTTGCATTAGGCCAAGACACTTTCATCTTGCCATGTCATAGCATGCATCATATTGTTGCATATTGCCATGTGTTGATTATGTTCGGTGTGTCTTTCGTGGTAGGTTCTGCCTCCGAGGATAACCCCGAGTATCCGTCTGAAGGGCAGTACCCTACTACCTCTACAACAGGAAAGCAACCCATTGATCATTCCGATACAATCCCATGTTCTCGCTTCTGCTCTTGTTTACTGCATTAAGACAACGCGATTCAAACTGTTGTGTGCTACGGTAGTTGAACCCTTATCCTCTGCATGACCTGTCATTGCCACAATAACTAGATGAAACCCACTAGCATGTGTAGGAGTTGATTGAGCCATGTATGTGATTCCTACCTTGTTATGCCTGCTATGCTTAGAGTTGTGTCAGGTCTGGTTCATTGGGGTGATGGGCTAGAGTGAAATTTTTATGTTGGTAATGTGAGGGATGTGTTGAACATGTTTTCGTAAAGGTATCGATGAGAGGCCATGTAGGAGTACATGGTGGGTTGTTTCATTGAGACCGTCCATAAGAACTGAGATCTATATGTGTGATTTAAGATGCAGTTACTACCGTACATTGGGCCCGAAACCAATGGACCCTCTCGGCTTCTTAATCACCCTACTACTTTGTCCAGGAGTTGCAAATAGTTTCTGGTGTTTGTAGGTTATGTGTTGGCGGCCGTGCGTAGTGCTGACCCTAGGGGTGGGCTATGTTGCGGTAGATACACCGTGGCCGGGTATGCCGAGCGCCCGTTTGGCGTCTCGGGACCCTGTTCACATCGTTCGGGGCCGTATGTGGAAACCTCGGCCGGACTCCCTGCGGATGGAAACTGGATAGGCGATAAACCTGAACTAGAGACTTAAGTGTTTAGGTAGGCCGTGGCCGACACCCTCGCTAGGCTTCCGCTTGAAGGTTTCCGAGTACATGTCGTGTAAACGGCGGTAAGTGGTGAAAGCGTGTATGAAGAAGTATACCCCTACAGGGTTAACATCATCTATTCGAATAGCCGCGTCCGCGGAAAAGGACTACTTGGTTGCTTATACAGTTCATAGACAAGTTAACGGTTACTACTAAAAGACTCAAGATAAGTGTGAGTACCGAGGATGGCCCTCTCGTAGGATGACGAGGGAGGATCCCCGGTGGAGTATTGTGTTGGTGAGTAGTGGACTCGTGTGCGAAAACTATTTTACCAGTGGAGTTCCGTAGGATAGCCTAGCCAAGAGTCAAAGCTGGCTTGCTGCAATAACCCCACCACCTTCTTGGGAATGAGCATGTATAGTAGGTTCTGATGTAAGACTTGCTGAGTACCTGTAGACCTTCATGTCGACGAGTGACTAGCCACCCAGGTGGTGATCCTGGCTATGGAGGGCCCTATGTAGATAGACAGGCTTCGAGAAGCCTTCTTTCTTTCTAGTGTCTGTACTCAGACTAGTTGCTTCCGCTTGTGCTTGTATGATTGTATGACTTGAGTGTCGGGTCATGTGACCCCCATCTGTATCAACATGTTATGTATGGCTCTTTGGAGCCTTTAAATAAAGTACTTGAGTTGTAGAGTTTTGTTGTGATGCCATGTTGTATGTACTCATATCGGGCATATTGTGTGTATGATTGAAATGCTTGGTATGAGTGGGATCCGACAATCTGGTTGTTTATCCATGGCAGCCTTTCTTATGGGGAAATGTAGTCTAGTGTTCCTCGAGCCATAGTAGTCCGCTACAGCCCGGTTCACCGGAGTCCTGCTAGCCCAGCACTAATGCTCAGGACACTTGACTGGCCGGCATGTGTTTCACGTCGTTCCTATGTCTGTCCCTTCGGAGAAATGTCACACGGTGACATCCGGAGTCCTGCCTAGCCTGCTACGGCCTGGGTTCCCCGGAGTCCTGTTAGCCCAGTGCTACAGCCCGGAATCAATCGCTGATGACCGACATGCTCGATGTAATTCATGTATGCCTGTCTCCATAGGTCTGTGCCGCTTTGGATTCACGACTAGCCTTGTTGGCCCGGGTTCTCTGTCATATGGATGCTAGCGACACTATCATATACGTGAGCCAAAAGGCGCAAACGGTCCCGGGCCATGGTAAGGCGACACCCGTGGGATACCGTGCGTGAGGCCGCAAAGTGATATGAGGTGTTACCGGCTAGATCGATGTGACTTGGAATCAGGGTCCTGACAGCGTTGGTATCAGAGCCGGACTGCCTGTAGGTTCGTTGAGCCAAAATGGTCGATGTCGAGTCTAGAAATGCTTTAGTTATATGTACGTGAATTGATTGTGGAAGGGAACGTAAGGCTCTTTTACTCCTTTACCTTATGTCCTCTGATCTGAGTCATTCTCTTCTCATTCAACGTGGGTTAAGGACTAGGCTCTCTTCTTCTATCGGGTTCACGTGTTACTAATCCGTAGTAGCTTATAGGGTTGTTGTTACAAGCCCCAGTTCAGTTTCTACTATTTCTAGTATGTTGCTAGTTGAATCAGAACCTTGATATGATATTGTTGAGTGGTATTGCAAACTGTTGTGAATGTCTCAAATCTTTTTCTGAGCATTTACAGCCGTTATGCTGTCCAATTTTCCTAGAAATGCTAATGTCTTGCATTGTGGTTGTGCTTTCAGATGGCCACTCGTGCTCAAAACCAAGTGGTTCGCCTGACCCGGTGCCTCGATGTGCCCGGTCATACTGCTATGTTAGTCCAGGTAATGATCGAGAAGGGTTACCGTTGGTATCCCGAATACACCGTTGAAGAGCAATTCCGAGACTTTAATCAAAGCCAATATTTCTTCACCATCAGGATATTTCCTTCTTATCCTGGATCTACCGAGCCCCTCCACTGTTCCTATGGACTCGGGGTTACTGTTGAGATGGCTATGCAGGATGCTGCCTATTCCATGATGACCATCATGCGAGTCTGGACTGGCCTGCTTCGGAACACCGACTTCCGTTACATGCCAGCTTCACTTCCGGGAGCGCAAGGGTATCTTCAGGCTATCTATGCTGACTACACTCATGAGGACTCATTAACTCATACCACTGCCTAGATGCTCGAAGATAAGGACCGAGAGAATTGGGCCTTGAGGCTGGAGCTTTTTAATACCCGTGCTGATCATTGGGCCACATTGACTTGGTTTGCACCTGCGGTGCAAGCTGGATGTATGGATACAAGGGATCTGTATCCTGTGAGATCTGCTCTGCTAGACATGGTGGATTGGCGTGATGTGGGAGGCATCACCCCACCCCATGGTCCCCGTAGGCCACCGTTTGTTGGTCCAAGACCTCATCCTAGCCCCTTTGGTCCACAAGCTCCTCAGGACCGTCTGTTCCCGGATGATCACATTGAACTTCCAGGCTATGGAGGTGACTTCTATGAGCACTACTACGGAGCTGTCTGATTTAGTAGTAGTATCACTAGTATTGTGATAGTTGTATCTCCACTGTCCTACGTGACTTGTGGAATATGACTTTGTGTGTAATCAATTCCGGAGGTGTAGACAAATAATGTATAGGAGCTTGGAATGCCTCCGATGAGATGTAACGTCTTTCATCATAGTTGTACTGTAGCCTGGGCTTGTACTAAACTATGTATGATGTGTATGACCGTTGGTATATATATGGCAGTTTTATATTACCATGACATACGGATGAACATCTCTGCATTCCGTGTTATCCATTACATTCTGCACTTCCTTGCTAAGTTTGAGCCATCCTTATCTAAACCGTTGTCTTGTTTTTTTCCTAGGATGGTCAACACCCGCAGCAACCCTGCTGCCCCAGAGCAGGGGGAAGCCAGTGCAGCTAGAGGTGAAAATCTGCCTCACCCGCCCTCTCTGGCCGAAGTGATGCTAGAGGCAGAAAGAAACAAGCGTGAGACTAACCTCCTGCTAGATCATATTGAGCAGAACACTGCACGCCATCCGCGAAATGACTTGGTGTCAATCAATGACTTTATCAAGCTGTACCCACCAAAGTTTAACCATTCTGTCGAGCCCCTCGACGTGGATGACTGGCTTCGCAGCATCACCCACAAGCTACGTTCTGCCAACGTAGCCGAAGCTGATAAGGTTACTTACGCTGCCTACCATCTCGAAGGCCCTGCTAGCCTCTGGTGGGAAAACTTCGAAGCTATGCGCCCGGTCGGCCAAATTACTACTTGGGCTGAATTCAGTGAGGCTTTCCGTGAGCATCACATTCCGGAAGTTCTCATGGATCGCAAGAGGGAGGAGTTCTGCAATTTCACCCAAGGAAGATTAACTGTGGATGCATATAGCCGTGAGTTTGGGAATCTGGCACATTATGCTCCTGAAGAAGTATCTACCGACGCTAAGAAGCAGGCAAGGATCCGCAAGGGACTCAGTCCTGAGCTTCGCCGCGATCTTCGTCTGCACGAGTGCACCTCCTTTCAGAAGTTGGTCAATAAAGCCATCAGCGCTGAGACAGGCCAGACTGATTATGGCGCTTCACGCAAGCACTCACGTGATTTTGGCTCTTCATCCAGCTCTGGAGTTCAGAAGCGCCGGGTGTGGATCCCAAGCACGGCACTGCCACCCAGGTTCATCCTGCGGCCATCCTTTGAGGCGCCTCGTCCCAACCAGCAGTTTGCACTGCCCAAGCCCTATGGTGGCCCCGCTGCTAATGCTGCTCCACGCCCCAATGTTGTGACATGCTTCAAGTGTGAAGAGCCGGGTCACTATAGCCGAGAGTGTCCCCAGAACAACAACCCCAATCAAACTGGAAAGTCTGTTGGCCGTGGTAAGCCCGCGGGAAAGACATTCTACGCCAAGCCAGTCACTACTACACGTGGCCATGTCAAGTATGTTTCAGCCGAGGAGGCTCATGAGGATCCTAACGTCGTCCTTGGTATGCTCCTTGTTAATTGCCATCCGGCATCTGTTCTTTTCGATACTGGAGCATCTCATTCATTCATATCCGAGAATTATGCTCGATTGCATAACACGACATTCTGTGACATGCCCTCTACCATGGAAATTCAAACCCCTGGCTCTAGATGGCAAACTTCTAGAGTAAGCCATGGGAACGAAATTCTTATCGATAGACTTGTCTTCCTTGCATCCTTAATAGCTCTCAAGTCCTCGGACATAAACATCATTTTGGGTATGGACTGGATGTCAGCTCATTATGCTAAGATTGATTGTGCCACTAGAACCGTTCAACTTACCCATCGGGCAAGACAGTCAATGTCTTAACTCGAGTGGCCAAGCGCCAGCTTTACTCCCTAAATGCCAACCCCCTTCCAGACCTTGAGGATGTTCCGGTAGTCCGAGACTTTCTGGATGTATTTCCAGAAGAACTGCCAGGTGTTCCACCTGACAGGGATGTCAAGTTTGTGATAGACCTTGTTCCAGGAACCGTTCCAATTTCTAGAAGACCCTACAAGATGGCACCCTTAGAACTAGCCGAGCTTAAGAACCAACTCGATGAGTCCTTGAAAAAGGGTTTCATCCGTCCTAGTTCCTCTCCTTGGGCTTGCCCTGTCCTCTTCGTCAAGAAGAAGGATGGAACGGATCGAATGGTTGTAGATTACCGACCTGTCAATTTGGTCTCTATCAAGAACAAGTATCTGCTTCCCAGGATCAACGATCTGTATGATCAGCTCACTGGATCCTCAGTCTTTTCCAAGATGGATTTGAGGTTGGGCTACCACCAAATCAAAATCAGAAACGGGGACATTCCCAAAACGGCCTTTGTTACTCGTCATGGCCAATACGAGTACACCGTTATGTCCTTCGGCTTAACCAATACCCCCGCTACCTTCTCTCGGTTAATGAACTCGGTCTTCATGGAGTATTTGGATAAATTCGTCATAGTATACCTCGATGACATACTCATCTACTCCAAGAATGAAGAGGAACATGCGGAACATCTAAGGCTGGTATTGATGAAACTTCGAGAGAATCGCCTTTATGCCAAATTCTCCAAGTGTGAATTTTGGTTGCCAGAAGTGACCTACCTAGGCCATGTAATCTCTGGTAAGGGTATTGCTGTCAATCCCGAGCGAGTTCACGCCGTCCTTGATTGGACTCCACCTGAGACGGTCAAGCAAGTTCGGGGCTTCCTTGGCTTAGCGAGCTATTGCCGCCGCTTCGTCGAGAATTTCTCCAAGGTTGCTAAACCTCTAACTGAACTCCTCCAGAAAGATAAAAGGTTCGAGTGGACTCCACAGTGCGAGTTCAGCTTTCAGGAACTGAAAAGACGCCTGACATCTGCTCCCGTACTGGTACCACCAAATTTCTCCAAGGACTTCATTATCTATTGCGACGCCTCGCGACAAGGACTAGGTTGCATACTCATGCAGGATCGTCAGGTAATTGCCTATGCTTCACGGCAATTACACCCACATGAGGAAAATTATCCCACACATGATCTAGAGTTTGCAGCTGTAGTCCATGCACTCAAAACTTGGCGACATTACCTCCTTGGTAATCGTTGCGAGATCTTCACCGATCACCAAAGTTTGAAATATATCTTCACCCAACCGGATTTGAATCTCAGGCAAAGACGTTGGGTCGAGTTGATCTCGGATTACGACTTAGGAATAACTTACACCCCAGGCAAAGCCAATGTCATGGCTGATGCACTAAGTCGTAAGTCCTATTGTAACAACATGATGTTACAACAAAGTCAACCACTTCTCCACGAGGAATTTCGTAAGCTCAATCTTCACATTGTTCCTCGAGGATTCCTATCCACACTGGTGGCGAAACCTACCCTTACGGATCAGATCATCAAGGCACAGAAGGTAGATCCGGGAACCTCCCGTATTAAGAGAAGCATTAAGAAAGGAGTCGCAAATTGTTTCTCCATTGATGATCAAGGTGTCGTATAGTTTGGAAATCGCCTAGTGGTTCCAAAGGCACGAAACCTGAGGCGGATGATCCTTAAGGAAGCTCATGAATCCCCTCTCACCATTCATCCTGGTAGTACTAAAATGTATCAAGACCTACGCCAGAGGTTTTGGTGGAGTAGGATGAAGAGATAAATCACTCAATACATTGCTAATTGCGACGTTTGTCGTCATGTTAAGGCAGAGCATCAACGGCCTGCTGGTACCCTTCAACCTTTGGCTATTCCTGAGTGGAAATGGGATAAAATCAGTATGGATTTCATCACTGGGTTTCCCAGGACCAAGAGAGGGAATAATGCCATCTTCGTCATGATCGACCGACTTTCCAAAGTAGCCCACTTTCTACCTGTTCGTGAGAGTATCACCGCTAGCCAGCTAGCCAACTTATACATCTCCCGAATAGTGTCTCTTCATGGTGTTCCATTGGAAATTAACTCAGAACGTGGGAGTCTTTTCACCTCTCGATTTTGGGAAAGTTTCCAAAATGCCATGGGAACTCGTCTCTCTTTTAGCACCGCCTTCCATCCTCAATCAAGTGGTCAAGTAGAGCGAGTCAATCAAATTCTGGAAGATATGCTCCTAGCTTCTATCATCTCATTCAGAATGGGTTGGGAGAATTGCCTTCCATTCGCGGAGTTTGCTTATAATAATAGTTATCAAGCTAGCTTGGGCAAGGCTCCTTTCGAAGTTCTCTATGGACGAAAATGTCGAACGCCTCTTAACTGGTCAGAAACCGGGGAAAGACAACTCTTTGGCCCGGATATGATTCAGGAAGCAGAAGAACAGGTTCGCGTTATTCGTGAGAAATTGAAAGCAGCCCAATCTCGTCAAAAGAGTCAATATGATCGTAAACATAAGCTTATGACTTATGAAGTCGGTGAGAAAGCTTACCTTCGGGTTACTCCGTTAAAGGGAACCCATCATTTCGGTATCAAAGGCAAATTGGCTCCTCGTTACATCGGACCCTTTCGCATTCTTGCTAAACGAGGAGAAGTTGCCTACCAATTGGAACTACCTTCGCATCTTTCCAGAGTTCATGATGTCTTCCACGTTTCTCAACTCAGGCGTTGCTTCGCGGATCCTATCCATGGAGTGGACCACGAAACGCTTGATCTACAAGATAACCTCTCATATCAGGAATATCCCGTTCGTATGCTTGATCAAGCCGAGCGTACCACTCGACGTCATAATATCAAGTTTCTCAAGGTTCAATGGTCACACCATTCCGAGAAAGAAGCCACTTGGGAAAGGGAGGACCGTCTTCGACTCGAGTACCCCACCTTCTTTCCAGAGGATCCTAAATCTCGGGACGAGATTCTTTTGAGTGGAGGTGAGTTGTCACACCCTAGCTAGTTCAAGCATTAGAGTGTGCATCATGTTTAAATTCCTTTTAAATTTGAAATGGGGATGACAGAACCCCCAGCAACCCCCCTGGAACAACTAGGGTTTACTAAAAAAACTTTTTCAATGAACATGAAATGCCCTTCTAAAAAGCCCACCCTTTTTGTTTTGGGTTAAAACCTTTGACAAAAATGGTGCACATTTTTCTAGGACATCTAAGGTCATTGGATTAATCCTTATGGTATTTGCATTTGGGCATTTAAATGCTATAAAATATTTTAAATGCTCAAATAATAATAAACCAAAATGTTTGCTGTTGGATATATTCTAAGCAGTGGCCATGATTAATTTTATGATTTATGGTAATGACCTGGTATTTTTAATAAAGCCCTGAAGTTACAGAAATAATAAATAAATAAGAAAAACAGAAAAAAGAGAGAGAGAGAGAGAAACCTACCTGATGCAGCCTACCTAACCCACCAGCCGGCCCACCTGGCGGCCTAGCACTGTGCTGGCCCGTGCCAGCCAGCTGCTTCCTCCCCGCCAGGCAGGCAGGGAGGTGACGCTGGCGTGCCCGAGCTCGCCACGGCGTCACCTGCTTACCCCCCGCGCCCTGGACGCCTGGACGCCTCCACGTCGCACCCCGCAGCCCCTGGACACGCCTTTCCCCCCTGTCTCTCTTCCTTCGCCGTTCCCCACCATGGCCGACGCTCCTGTCACCGCACCGTCGTCGTAGCCATGCCCTCCGTCGTCCTCGCGCCACGTCATCGTGTCCACGAGCTCCGCCGTCATCGATTACATCGAGTGGGTCGAGCCCCGAGCGCTCGCTTGCCCCGGAGACGCTGCACCGAACTCGCCCTCAACTCCGGCCACCGGAGATCCCTTTCGCCGCCCCGCTGCATCAACTCATCCCCGACCTCTCTGACTGCCTCGACGAGACCCCCGTGAGCTCAGCCACCTCCCCACCCTCTCTGCTCTCTCTCTCAAGCCCCGTAGCGACTGCATGTAGATCACCCACACGCACCGCCGCGGAGCTCGTCGCCGACGAGGCTCCGGCCACCCAATGGCCATGCCACCCTGTCCACTAGTCCTATCGCACCTCCAGGAGCTCAACGCACCAATCCACGTGCCTCCCTGTGCCCCCTAGCGACTAGTTCATCCTCACCCGAGCTCCGGCCACCGCCAAACTCGTCGCCGGCGATGTTTCCGGCCTCCCCGAGCTCCACTTTCTCCACCAACGACGCAGCTCGCTCCCCGCGTCACGTAGCTGCTCTCCGGCATCGATTTGGTCACCGGAGATGCAAACCCGAGCCCCTCCGCCGCGTCTGTCGTCGCCGGCATCAAGCCGCCGGCGAGTTGACCCTGTTTGACCCCCGTGTGGGCCCAGGTAGACCCCCCCTGAGTCTATGACAGGTGGGGCCAGTCTGCTAATCAGTTTAAGATTAGTTTTAACTAATATTAATTAGTTTAGTCGCTGACATGTGGGCCCAGGCCCCACTGACAGTCAATTAGCACTAACATAATTCTGATAATTAGTTGTGACACTGACAGACAGGGCCCACCAGTCAGGTTTGACCTGGCCGACCCAGTTGACTTGCTGACGTCACACCTATGTCATGCTGACGCATTAATTCAATTACTGGATTTATTCTTTAATAGGAAATTCCAAAAAATAGCCAAAACTTCTAAAAAGCATAGAAAATCAACCATAGCTCCAAATGCAAAGATTTATATATGAAAAATGATCAGAAAAATTCAATCTATCCATATGTAATGGTTTCATGCATGACAAAACAAGTTAACCTTGCTGTTTAAGCAGAATAAGGTAATGCACTAATAAGGCCATGTTTAATGAGCTAACATTTGAATCTTTGATTCAAATGAGTTCATCCCCTTCTGTTTTAGCTTGCATTAGGCCAAGACAGTTTCATCTTGCCATGTCATAGCATGCATCATATTGTTGCATATTGCCATGTGTTGATTATGTTCGGTGTGTCTTTCGTGGTAGGTTCTGCCTCCGAGGATAACCCGGAGTATCCGTCTGAAGGGCAGTACCCTACTAACTCTACAACAGGCAAGCAACCCATTGATCATTCCGATACAAACCCTTGTTCTCGCTTCTGCTCTTGTTTACTGCATTAAGACAACGCGATTCAAACTGCTGTGTGCTACGGTAGTTGAACCCTTATCCTCTACATGAACTGTCATTGCCACAGTAACTAGATGAAACCCACTAGCATGTGTAGGAGTTGATTGAGCCATGTATGTGATTCCTACCTTGCTATGCCTGCTATGCTTAGAGTTGTGTCAGGTCTGGTTCATCTGGGTGATGGGCTAGAGTGAAATGTTTATGTCGGTAATGTGAGGGATGTGTTGAACATGTTTTGGTAAAGGTATCGATGAGAGGCCATGTAGGAGTACATGGTGGGTTGTTTCATTGAGACCGTCCATAAGAACTGAGATCTGTATGTGTGATTTAAGATGCAGTTACTGCCGTACATTGGGCCCAAAACCAATGGACCCTCTCGGCTTCTTAATCACCCTAGTACTCTGTCCAGGAGTTGCAAATAGTTTCTGGTGTTTGTAGGTTATGTGTTGGCGGCTGTGCGTAGCGCTGACCCTAGGGGTGGGCTATGTTGCGGTAGATACACCGTGGCCGGGTATGCCGGGCGCCCGTTTGGCGTCTCGGGACCCTGTTCACATCATTCGGGGCCGTATGTGGAAACCTCGGCCGGACTCCCTGCGGATGGAACCTGGATAGGCGATAAACCTGGCCTAGAGACTTAAGTGTTTAGGTAGGTCGTGGCCGACACCCTCGCTGGGCTTCCGCTTGAAGGTTGCCGAGTACATGTCGTGTAAAGGACGGTAAGTGGTGAAAGCGTGTATGAAGAAGTATACCCCTACAGGTTTAACATCATCTATTCGAATAGCCGCGTCCGCAGGAAAGGACTACTTGGTTGCCTATACAGTTCATAGACAAGTTAACGGTTACTACTAAAAGACTCAAGATAAGTGTGAGTACCGAGGATGGCCCTCTCGTAGGATGACGAGGGAGGATCCCCGTTGGAGTATTGTGTTGGTGAGTAGTGGACTCGTGTGCGAAAACTATTTTACCAGTGGAGTTCTGTAGGATAGCCTAGCCAAGAGTCAAAGCTGGCTTGCTGCAATAACCGCACCACCTTCTTGAGAATGAGCATGTATAGTAGGTTCTGATGTAAGACTTGCTGAGTACCTTGTACTCATGTTTGCTTATTTATTGTTTTCAGACGACAACACCGCCCCCTCCACTGGGTTTTATGTAGACCTTGATGTCGATGAGTGACTAGCCACCCAGGTGGTGATCCTGGCCATGGAGGGCCCTATGTAGATAGACAGGCTTCGAGAAGCCTTTTTTCTTTCTAGTGTCTGCACTCAGACTAGTTGCTTCCGCTTGTGCTTGTATGATTGTATGACTTGAGTATCGGGTCATGTGACCCCTGTTGGGGAATGTAGCAATTTCAAAATTTTCCTACGCACACGCAAGGTCATGGTGATGCATAGCAACGAGAGGGGAGAGTGTTGTCTACGTACCTACGCAGACCGACTGCGGAAGCATTGACGCAATGTAGAGGAAGTAGTCGTACGTCTTCCCGATCCGACCGATCCAAGCACCGTTACTCCGGCACCTCCGAGTTCTTAGCACACGTACAGCTCGATGATGATCCCCGGGCTCCGATCCAACAAAGCGTCGGGGAGGAGTTCCGTCAGCACGACGGCGTGGTGACGATCTTGATGTTCTACTGTCGCAGGGCTTCGCCTAAGCACCGCTACAATATGATCGAGGTAGAATATGATGGCAGGGGGCACCGCACACGGCTAAGGAACGATCTCAAGGATCAACTTGTGTCTCTAGGGGTGTCCCCTGCCTCCGTATATAAAGGATCCAAGGGGAGGGGCTGGCCGGCCAAGGGGGGCGCGCCAGGAGAGTCCTACTCCCTCTGGGAGTAGGACCCCCCCCAATCCTAGTTGGAATAGGACTCCTTGAGGGCGGGGGAAGAGAGAGAGGGGGCCGGCCACCTCTCCTAGTCCTTGGGATGCCCCTTTCTCCTTTCCACTAAAGCCCACTAAGGCCCATATAGCTCCCGGGGGGGTTCCGGTAACCTCCCGGTACTCCGGTAAAATCCCGATTTCACCCGAAACACTTCCGATATCCAAACATAGGCTTCCAATATATCAATCTTTATGTCTCAACCATTTCGAGACTCCTCGTCATGTCCGTGATCACATCCGGGACTCCGAACTAACTTCGGTACATCAAAATGCATAAACTCATAATAACTGTCATCGTAACGTTAAGCGTGCGGACCCTACGGTTCGAGAATAATGTAGACATGACTGAGACACATCTCCGGTCAATAACCAATAGCGGGACCTGGATGCCCATATTGGCTCCTACATATTCTACGAAGATCTTTACCGGGCAGACCGCATAACAACATACATTGTTCCCTTTGTCATCGGTATGTTACTTGCCCGAGATTCGATCGTCGGTATCCAATACCTAGTTCAATCTCGTTACCGGCAAGTCTCTTTACTCGTTCCGTAATACATCATCTCGCAACTAACTCATTAGTTGCAATGCTTGAAAGGCTTATGTGATGTGCATTACCGAGAGGGCCCAGAGATACCTCTCCGACAATCGGAGTGACAAATCCTAATCTCGAAATACGCCAACCCAACATCTATCTTTGGAGACACCTGTAGAGCTCCTTTATAATCACCCAGTAATGTTGTGACATTTGGTAGCACACAAAGCGTTCCTCCGGTAAACGGGAGTTGCATAATCTCATAGTCATAGGAACATGTATAAGTCATGAAGAAAGCAATAGCAACATACTAAACGATCGGGTGCTAAGCTAATAAAATGGGTCATGTCAATCAGATCATTCAACTAATGATGTGACCTCGTTAATCAAATAACAACACCTTGTTCAAGGTTAGGAAACATAACCATCTTTGATTTGCGAGCTAGTCAAGTAGAGGCATACTAGTGACACTAAGTTTGTCTATGTATTCACACATGTATTATGTTTCCGGTTAATACAATTCTAGCATGAATAATAAACATTTATCATGATGTAAGGAAATAAATAATAACTTTATTATTGCCTCTAGGGCATATTTCCTTCAGTCTCCCACTTGCACTAGAGTCAATAATCTAGATTACACAGTAATGATTCTAACACCCATGGAGCCTTGGTGCTGATCATGTTTTGCTCGTGGAAGAGGCTTAGTCAACGGGTCTGCAACATTCAGATCCGTATGTATCTTGCAAATCTCTATGTCTCCCACCTGGATTAGATCCCGGATGGAATTGAAGCGCTCTTGATGTGCTTGGTCCTCTTGTGAAATCTGGCTTCCTTTGCCAAGGCAATTGCACCAGTATTGTCACAAAAGATTTTCATTAGACCCGATGCACTAGGTATGACACCTAGATCAGATATGAACTCCTTCATCCAGACTCCTTCGTTCGCTGCTTCCGAAGCAGCTATGTATTCCGCTTCACATGTAGATCCCGCTACGACGCTTTGTTTAGAACTGCACCAACTGACAGCTCCACCGTTTAATGTAAACACGTATCCGGTTTGCGATTTAGAATCGTCCGGATCAGTGTCA